>NC_059273.1:11618437-11665937 GCF_017591435.1 Portunus trituberculatus
TTTTGCCTCTTATTTGTATTTTTCCTTCAGTTCTGCTCAATGTTTCTGTGGTAAAACTCTGGAACTCTCTGCCTGCTTCTCTATTTCCAACTTTCTATGGCTTGATTTCTCTTAAGTGGGAGGTTTCAAGACATTTATCCTTTTCAATTGGCTGACTCTTTTGGAACTGTAAGGGGACTGGCATCTAAGTGGGTCTTATTTATTTATTTTTTTCTTTGTTGTCCTTGGCTAGTTTTTCCTCTTGCATAAAGAAAAATGTACCTGAAGCTTCGTGTTTCTATTAAAATTAACTCGTTGTGTTTATTTGATCGTCTTTTGTTATTAATTCCCTTGTTTATTTGATTGATGGTGTTTCTTTTCCTTATACTTTTCTGTCGTCTATATCAAAATAAACTCCTGTTGTTATTTGATCGTCTTTTGTTTTCGTTTTTCCTCATTTGTTTTTTTTATAGTAATAGTTTTTCTTTCCTTCTACTTTTCGATTCTCTATATAGGAAATCATTATCTTTGTTCCTCTTTCACTTTTTTTTCTGGAATGTGTGATTGTGTTTCTTCTACATATACTTTTCAATCGTCTATACAAAAAACGTCGCTAAACAGCTAAATTTGACTCTTTATCTGATCGTCTTTCATTTCGTTTTTGGTTTTATTCCTTGTTTAATGGCCACGTTTCCTTTACTTGTACTCTCTCGGTCGTTTATACTTCGAAGAGACCATTACTTACCTCTATTGTCTTTTTATCCTCACTCACGCAAAAGACGCCTTATTTCCTTGTCATTGTATACTTGAGCAATCTTATTATGCTGTGTTTCCTTTACTTGTACTCTTTCCATCGTCTATGCTTCGAAAAAAGTATTTGAAAAGACTATTACTTTTCTTTCTTCTCTGACAAACTCTTGCTTCGTTTGCTTCGCCATATATTTTAACACTCCTATTATGTTCTCTTCACTCACAACTATACTTCTTTAGGAGAGAGAGAAGGAGAGAAAGAGAAAGGCCTGTATTCTAAAAACGCTTTGCTCTCTCGCTATCACTGCTTTCCAAGGGCTCCAATTAAAGATACTCGTGTTTTCAAAAGTATTCCTATAGTTCTGGTAATAAACTGGCAAGATTTCTAGTTTACTATCAAAAAGGAGAAACTGTCTTGAAAACCTGGCTAGTTGTCTCTGTGGCCTTGCAAAATTGTCGTAGGGAAAGGGGAAGGCGTCTCTGAATACTGGCGAAAGAATAAGAGCAAGAGCAACAGAGAGACCACGTACCAAGAGCCAGACATAGCAACTCTCCTCTCCTCTTCTACCTACCGTCCCACCCACCACCCTCCATCCCTTCCTCTCCTACTCTCGTCGCCTCTAATAAAAAGTAATTTCCCGGCAAGACGTCGCTTCCAGACTGATTTCGTGCTGTGTTAAATCTTGCCAAAAGCAGCGGGGCGAGTGTGACCGAGGGGAAACTACAGCTTAAAGGCGAATTTCGAACGCTGTAGCTTGTGAGAGGGCGAGATTAAAAACATACTGAGGGGAAGAGAACCAGGAGGAGGAGGAGGAAGAGGAGGAGGACTAGAGGACTGTGGACTTGTACCGGAGAGTGAAGGTGGGTAAAAATAGGAAGGGATACGGAATAGATGGTGGAGGTGAGCGCGTGAACTATAAAGGTATTGAGAGGGAAAGAGGGAGTGGTAGTGAGAGGAGTGAAAATATTGAGGTTGAAAGGTGAGGACACGGAAAGGAGGAAGGATAAGGAGCAGGAGGAGAGGGGAAAGGTGAGGGGAAAGATGGTGAGGAAAGATTTTGGGTTCTGATGGGATTAGGGTAAAGAACCGGAGAAAAGGGGAGAGAGAGAGAGAGAGAGAGAGAGAGAGAGAGAGAGAGAGAGAGAGAGAGAGAGAGAGAGAGAGAGAGAGAGAGAGAGCTGCGGGATATGTGCAGTCAGATGAATGAACGGGATTGGAAGTCGAAAAGGGAGGAATAGAAACTAAAAAAGAAAAGAAAGTAAATAAATAAATGAAATAAAAAAATGAGTAAGCAAATATATGAATGAAAAAATAGCGATGAACTGTTTGTGAATAAATAAATACTCGGATATATAAAAACAGAAAACAAAGACAAGAAATAGATGAAAAATGGACACGAGGCGGAAAGAATAAAAGCGAGTAGAATAAAAGAAAAAAAATGTTAGAAATTAAGAGAGAGAGAGAGAGAGAGAGAGAGAGAGAGAGAGAGAGAGAGAGAGAGAGAGAGAGTACCCATCCCCCAACACACACATAACAAGACCCTTCAACTAAACTTAAAGATGACAAAAATATCATGTTTCTGCTTGTAAGGTAAATAGAGTGAAGAAATTTTCAGGGTAACAGAATGATGGTGGTACAGTGAGATTGTGGAACAGAAATGACATCATGACATCATCACACATCTCTTCTTATCATTTAGGAACCAGCATCAATAGGCATTTCTTTTAAAGCATTGTGTTGCCTTGGCTGGCTTTCTTTCCTACATAAAAGAGAAAAAACTCATATTCTTATCAGATATAAATAAAAAAAAAAAGGGCAGAATCGCTTCTCGCACACATTCGGTTCAAGTTTCACCTCGGCACGCGACAAGCTGACCCACTTCGGAGCACAAAGCAGAAGAAAACTGAGCGAAACACACCAATAAACACCAGGCTTAGAAAAAAAGGAGTAGAAAAAGGGAGATAAGGGAGAGAGATACTGTCAAACCAAATTCCCTTAATCCCTACTCAGCGACGCGCCCCTCCGCTACCCGACACCTTAAGGGAAAGGGGAAGGGGGCTAAGGGAGGAGTAAGGGGATAAGGGATGCAGGGAAGGGGCGGGGTGTCACCTAATCCGATTATAATTATTTTTCCAGCGTGTGGTGTGTTTGCTTCGCGTCTCCCGCCCTGGATCACACCTGGGCTACGAGGCGACGCACATTTGCCTTACCTGTTCACGAGGCGCTCACACACACACACACACACACACACACACACACACACACACACACACACACACACACACACACACACACACACACACGCGCGGACAGACTGGCAGGGAGGGAGGGAAAGAAAGGAGAGTGGAGGAAAAATACCTTAGCAAAACACAACTCCACGAACGTAAGGAAAACACACACACACACACACACACACACACACACACACACACACACACACACACACACACACACACACACACACACACACACACACACACAAGAAACACAAGGTTATTTTTTTGAAAGTCTATCCTCGTTGTGTTTCTGAAGCTTCTTTACGCGCGCACACACACACACACACACACACACACACACACACACACACACACACACACACACACACACACACACACACACACACACACACACGTCTCCCCTCGCGCCAGGCTGGGCTATAAGATCAAGAACGGCCCGTAAACCGCTACATCTCCTTTATTAAACTACAAGTTCTTGAAATGTTGCCGAAATTGACGACGACGACGAGGAGGAGGAGGAGGAGGAGGAGGAGGAGGAGGAGGAGGAGGGCGTGGCTCTACGGGACACTGTTTACAAGGCACATTCTCCTCCTCCTCCTCTTCCTCCTCCTCCTCCTTCTCCTTCTCTTCCTCCTGCGCTGACGGTTTGTGGGAAGGACGCGCCGATGTTTGTGTTACTGAGCGTCCCAGCCTCGCCAGCCCAACACAAACACAACACTGGAGAGCGAGGCGCTGTGTTGCTCCTCCTCCTCCTCCACCTCCTCTTCCTCCCCACAAAGAGATCCATTTCTTTATTTCTCTCTCACAATTCCATATTTTCTCTCCCTACATTTTCTTTGGCACATTTTCAGTCTTGGTTTCATTGTCTTGGCTGTGGAGTCTCTCTCTCTCTCTCTCTCTCTCTCTCTCTCTCTCTCTCTCTCTCTCTCTCTCTCTCTCTCTCTCTCTCTGTCATGGGCAAATAATGTCAGTTCTGTGAGATTTGGATATGTTTTCATTTTTACGGCTTGACTGAACGGCTGAGTGAAGGGAAATGGACGGGATGGGGTGAAGGAACGTGTTAGTGTGTGTGTATGTGCGTGTATGTGTGCGTGTGTGTCTGTCTGTCTGTGTGTATATGTGTATGTGTGTGGAGACTTGACACTTCCAGGAGGAGGAGGAAGAGGAGGAGTGGTTGTCAACAGAGGGAGTGAGTGAGTTAGTCAGCTTCGGAGTCGCTCTTTCGCCTCCCTCGAGTCCCTTCATGGCCTGCGCTTACTCGTTTCCCTCGCAGCGAGTTGGGGTCAGGCGGGGCGTGACGAACTGGCGGGAAAGGGAGGGAGTGGAAACGTAGAGAAGGGAGAGGGTTAGAGAGGGCGAGGTAACGGTGAGGGAGGAAAAGGAGTGGAAGAGTACTGAGGAATACAGGAATGGGAGGAAGGAAGGACACGTAACAGCAGTGGAGGAAAGGAAAGGAGAGGAGGGAACTGGAGTAAAGGGTTTGGGGAGAGAAAGAAGGGAGAAACGGGGAAAGATGAAGAAAGAGAGAACTAGAAGAGAGAAGGGAAGGAGAAGCAGGAATAATAAAGGACTTGGAGAGAGGTAAAAAAGAGTGGTAGAAATAATAGACGAAGAAACTGAGATTGAGTGAAAAAAAAGGAAGAGAAATTGAAAGGGAGGAATAATTTGAAAGAGTAGAAAGATGAATAAAGGGAAGGAGGAAAGAAGAAGAGACGAAAAGATAATGATGGATAAAGTAAAGAAGCAAGATTACTATGAATAAGGGAGAATATATAGAAAGAAGAGAAAGAAGAAAGAAAATGAAAATGGAGGAAAAGAAAACAAAGAATGAAGGGAAGAGAAAAAAGGTGTTTGTATGTAGTTTCCTTTTTCTCCCATGCATTCAAAAGTCCCTCCTTCCCTCCATTCTTTCCCTCCCTTCTTTCCTCCTTCCCTCCAAACCAACTCCCTCTACTCTCTCTCTCTCTCTCTCTCTCTCTCTCTCTCTCTCTCTCTCTCTCTCCCAGGGGACTTAGTTACGCTGTGTGTGTGTGTGTGTGTGTGTGTGTGTGTGTGTGTGTGTGAAGAAGCGACTGAGCGAAGTACCATATGTGATGTTTTGTGGCTTGTGTGTGTGTGTGTGTGTGTGTGTGTGTGTGTGTGTGTGTGTGTGTGTGTGTGTGTGTGTGTGTGTGTCGCCACCTGTCACACGTACACACAAGGTCTATATGTCAGCAGGTGTCACAGGAAGGCCCCTAAGAGTGTTGTCACTGTCATTCCCCCTTGACACTTCCCCTCTCCCCTCTGACACCCCTCCCCCTCACCACCACCTCCCTTCCCCTCTTCTTTCCTTTCGCTCCCTTTCAAACAGCGCCAAGGGACAGATAAATAAATAAACTCGTGGGAAGTAAAGAGAGAGAGAGAGAGAGAGAGAGAGAGAGAGGGCACATCCATTATTGTTATTATTGTTGTTGTTGTTGTTGTTGTTGTTGTTGTTGTTGTTGTTGCTGTTGCTTTTGTTGTTGTTGTTGATGATGTTGTTGTTACTATGAGAGAGGAGGATAAATTAGCTTGTTTTTTTTTATGTTGCACTTATCTTGATCTCCAGCTTCTGACAGAGAGAGAGAGAGAGAGAGAGAGAGAGAGAGAGAGAGAGAGAGAGAGAGACTAGGATGGGGGTTCTGTTTGTGAGCGAGGAGGAGTCAGATGTTCGGTGGAGCGAAACTAACAGGCGGAGAGAGAGAGAGAGAGAGAGAGAGAGAGAGAGAGAGAGAGAGAGAGAGAGAGAGAGAGCGCCATCCCTTTGCCCTCCTTCCTCCTACCTTCCTCTCTACCTTCCCTTCATGTTCCTTCTCCATCTCCCTCTCCTAACCCTCCTCTCCTCTCTCTCTCTCTCTCTCTCTCTCTCTCTCTCTCTCTCTCTCTCTCTCTCTCTCTCTCTCTCTCTCTCTCTCTCACACACACACACACACACACACACACACACACACACTCTATCCGTGTCTTCCCTCCATCATTGCACTTTTATTTTCATCGCAATGTCTTTACTTCATCTCTTCCTCACCTAATGCATTTTCCTTACCTCCAGTGTCTATCCTGATCCTCCTCCTCCTCCTCCTCCTCCTCCTCCTCCTCCTCCTCCTCCTCCTCCTCCTCCTCCTCCTCCTCCTCCTCCTCTTCCCATCTCACCTACACCTCTTAAGCCTCTCTGGGTAAACTTGGAAACCCGCAAACTAACTTCTACAGCGAGGAAATTAGGTTTTCTGCCACAGTCGTTCGCCAGATGCTCCTGCCCTGGCGCCGGGAGCAACGGAGGAGGAGGAGGAGGAGGAGGAGGAGGAGGAGGAGGAGGAGGAGGAGGAGGTAGGAGGAGGGAGGAAGGGGTAGATGCCGCAAGGGTTTTATTTGGGTGGTTAATATGTGGTTGGTTACACTCGTGAGAGATTAAGAAACATCTGTGAGAGTTCGTGACTTTCCTGACGAATTGCTGGCCCACGTGTTCTTGTTATTGATTATTGGCGGTGATCTCTCTCTCTCTCTCTCTCTCTCTCTCTCTCTCTCTCTCTCTCTCTCTCTCTCTCTCTCTCTCTCTCTCTCTCTCTCTCTCTCTCTCTCTCTCTCTCTCTCTCTCTATAAGACCTTCAATTTCTTCCTCATCTATCTCCCCCTTGCTTAATTCTAGATCTTCTCTCCTCTTCTTCCTCTTCCTCTCTTTATCCTTTACATGCACCCTTCACTTTCTTATCCTCGCCTTAATTCCTCTTCGTCTTCATTCAGTTCCTCTTCACTTCCTCTTTATCTTCCTTCATCTTCCTCTTCCTCCCCTCTCTCTTTTACTTTCTCTTTACTCAGTTTCTCTTCTCTTGTCTTTCATCCTCCTGTCTTTCCATCTTATTTTAAATTCTTTTCTATTTTACCCTACTTCTTCTTTTACTTCTCCTCTCCTTCCTCCTCTTTTTGTTTTTCGTCATTTTCTTGCCTCCTCTTGTCCTTCCCTTTTTATTTTATTTTCCCTTCTTTCTTCCTTAGTTTTTGTCATTCCCTCCTTCTCTTTTTTTTTTTTTTTTTTTGCTATCATTTCTAACCTCCTCATCTTGTCTTTCTCTTTCATTTTCCTCTCTCTTCTTTCTTAGTTCTCATCATTCCCTCCTGCCTTTCCTCCTCCTCCTCCTCATCCTCCTCCTCCTCCTCCTCCTCCTCCTCCTCCTCCTCCTCCTCCCACTAACGTCTCAGCGCTGTTAAGTCCGGAATTGAAGCATCTTTGGAAAGTTAGCAGGAGTGAGGCGTCGGGATACCAGGAGGCTTGGATCTCATTATGAGGAGGAGGAGGAGGAGGAGGAGGAGGAGGAGGAGGAAGGAGGAGGAAGAGGAGGAGGAGGAGGAGTAACTAGTGGTCATGAGAGCTAAATTACTTCGTTTTTTTTTTTTTTTTTTTGTCTCTTATTTCAAAAACTGATATTTGAGTTTTGATGTGGTATTGTCTTGTTGTTCATTGTTTGTCTTCAGTTTTCTTTATTAAATTTTCGGTGTTATTATTCATTATATTATTCTTTATTCCTTGTCTTCAGTTTTCTTCATTAAATTTTCAGTGTTATTCATTATTCATTTTACTATTCTTTATTCATTTCATTCATGGAGACTTGGAAAGTGTTTTCATATTGTCATTATCCTTATCGTTGTCATTCATCCTCATTCATCATTCTTATCTTTGTTTTTGTTATTTAAGACGGGAAAAGTGGATAGCGCAACATCAAAAAAAAAAAAAAAGGCCCACTTAGTCGCCAATCCCCTTGCAGGTCCGAAAGAGTTAGTCGAAATGAAGGGATAAATGTTTTAGCAGAATACATTTAATTATCCTTCTTGTTATCACCACTAATATCATTCACCACTAATATAGATTTAGGATTCATGTACGCATCACCTTTACCACTATCATCCCAATCATCATTCTTTCACATTTCCCTTCATTACAAACACCATTAACATTCACCATTAATACAACTCATCAAAGAGACTTAGAATGCATCTCACCACCACCACCACAAGCACCACCACCACTACCACCACCTCCACCATCACCACCGCCACCACCAATCACCACCAATCCAGCAATTTCTCTCAGATGATCTTCCCCTCCTATCTTACCCAGTTGACACCACGCCCCTCACTGCGACACCGCTAAGCCCGCGAGATGAGGGGAGAGCTGAGGGGAAAGATGAGAGGAAGGGCTACTGTGGGAGTACTGTCTGAGGGGAAGGAGAAAGAGGGGAAAGCATAGCGTGGGAGAAAAGGGGAGGCATGAATAAAGAAAAGGGATAAGGAGGAGTGATAAAGAAGGTATTTAGGAAAGATAAGGAGAACAGTGAGGGGATGAGGGGAAAGAGGGGAGAGGGGAGAGGCTGAGTGAGTGGGTGGTGATGACTTAGAGAGAGAGAGAGAGAGAGAGAGAGAGAGAGAGAGAGAGAGAGAGAGAGAGAGAGAGAGAGAGAGAGAGAGAGAGAGAGCATAGGCGTGGGGTGATGGAAGAGAGCTTAGGTGTGGCTGAGGAAAGGTTAGTGATGGTGAGGGGAGAGGTGGGTGAGGGAGAAGTGAGGGGAGAGTGAGGGAGAGGGGAGAGCCACTCGGTTATGCATGAGACGGCGAGGTTACGAGAGTTGCAAGGTGTAAGTCTGAGACACTCTTGACAAACCAACGTTACAGGGGGACAGTTTGGCCAAGTCTCTCTCTCTCTCTCTCTCTCTCTCTCTCTCTCTCTCTCTCTCTCTCTCTCTCTCTCTCTCTCTCTCTCTCTCTCTCTCTTGACACGTGTTAGTGCAGGAATGTAAGGGGGAAGAGAATTAGTAGTTGAGGAATTCATAGCAGTAGTAGTAGTAGTAGTAGTAGTAGTAGTAGTAGTAGTAGTAGTAGTTGTAGTAGTAGCAGTAGTAGTAGTAGTAGTAGTAGTAGTAGTAGTAGTAGTAGTAGTAGTAGTAGTAGTAGTAGTAGTAGTAGTAGTAGTAGTAGTAGTAGTAGTAGTAGTAGTAGTAGTAGTAGTAGTAGTAGTAGGTGAGAGTGTGGTGAGGAATGATGAAGTGTGAGAGTAATAACAGTGAGAGGAGGATAATCGCACAATGATGAGTATAATGAGTGTTGTTGTAATAAGGGAAGGATAAATGACAGGAGTAATATTTAGTGTATACTCATTAAAGGTGTTTTAATTATAAGCAGGTGAGATGGCCAACTAATTAAAGAACGTAATAACTAGACAAAGGTGTAATTCTCAGGTGATACTTAAAATTACTACCACTTACAGGCACTAATAACTGAGATAAGTGGGAGATGTGAAGAGAGGTGAAGGTTGGTAGTGACAGGAACAAATTTACCTGTGTAGCATAAGGTAAATTACAGGTGTATGAGGGAACAGGTAGGAGCAGGAGGAGCTTTGGACTGGTAATGTGGTGGTGTGTGAGGGAGTGGAGCTGGTGTAGTGGATGGTTGGTGAAATGGAGTGGTGCTTGTTTTTCTAAGTTTTTAGGTGTGTGAGGGGAGAGGTAGACAAAATGAAGTGGTGTGTGAGGGAAGAGGTGAGTAAAATGGAGAGGTGTGTGAGAGAACAGGTGGGTAAATGGACTGGTGTGTGAGGGAATAGATAGACAAGATGGAGTGGTGTATGAAGGAACAAATAGGTAAAACGGAGTGCTGTGTGATGGAACAGGTAGGCAAAATCAAGTGGTGTGTGAGAGAAGAGGTGAGTAAAATGGAGTGGTGTGTGAGGGGACAGGTAGAAAAAAGTGGAGGGGGTGTGTGAGGGGACAGAGAGGAAAAATGGAATGGTGTGTGAGGGAACAGAGAGGTCAAGTGGAGTGGTGTGTGAGGGGACAGAGAGGAAAAATGGAATGTTGTGTGAGGGAACAGAGAGGTCAAGTGGAGTGGTGTGTGAGGGGACAGAGAGAAAAGTAGAGTCGTGTGTGAGGGGACAAGAGGTCAAGTGGAGTGGTGTGTGAGGGGACAAGAGGTCAAGTGGAGTGGTGTGTGAGGGGACAAGAGGTCAAGTGGAGTGGTTTGTGAGGGGACAAGAGGTCAAGTGTAGTGGTGTGTGAGGGGACAAAAGGTTAAGTGGAGTGGTTTGTGAGGGGACAAGAGGTCAAGTGGATTGGTGTGTGAGGGGACAAGAGGTCAAGTGGAGTGGTGTGTGAGGGGACAAGAGGTCAAGTGGAGTGGTGTGTGAGGGGACAAAAGGTTAAGTGGAGTGGTATATATTTTCTTTGAGTTTTTACTGCTTTTCTGTATGCTTTTTTTTTTTGTCTAATTATCAGGTTTTTAATTTGCGGTAAAAGTTCGAATATATATGTAAGTGTTTTTGAAATGTACCTAATGAATATTCTTATCATTTTATTTTTACTTAGTCTAGTTTTCAGTTTATCTATATATATTTTTTCTATTTTTTGGTTTAATGAATTTATTTAGTTTTAAGCTAGAATTATACTTTGAGGCCACGATTAATATGAAATAGTTTCTTGGCTTGTCAAAGTTTGCCAGATGGTTCTTTGTAGAAGTGATTAAGCTTTCTTTATTTGATATTATAAGACGGATTAACAATATATCAAATTCAATTCCCCTGAAGAATCATCAGCGAAACTAGTCACCTCCTACTGACCTCCCTACACCTGTGTTTCACTTGACCAACTTGTCTGAATGTCTGAACAAATCAAATGCCTGAACAATATATCAAAGGTCAAGAAAAAAGTAATTGGAGTCTCTCCCTCTTTTTTTATTCGATTTTCACAGCACTTTCCATAATTAAAATCATTATATATTAAGGCTGAGGTTAAAATGAAATTCGTTTTCTTTTTAATATCCTTCCTTAAAAGTAAAGTCTTTACTTTA
Organism: Portunus trituberculatus; assembly: GCF_017591435.1. Classification (NCBI taxonomy): domain Eukaryota; kingdom Metazoa; phylum Arthropoda; class Malacostraca; order Decapoda; family Portunidae; genus Portunus; species Portunus trituberculatus. The sequence continues at coordinate 11,629,250 of NC_059273.1, forward strand.
ATCTCTAGTGAAAATTAAGTAAGTTTCTTTGATCTCTTTCCATATAGGTGTGATAAAATTTCTTGTTGTTCCCTTTTGATTATATAAGATTAAAATGCATGAAGGAAAGGTTAAGATGAATAGATCTATTTTTGTATTAATCTTTTTTCGACTAAATGAGACAGAGTTTTTTTTTCCTTAACTAAGCAGATTCATAATGCATGAAAAACAAGATTAAAACTAAGTATCTCAGTATAAATTTTCTCTTGTATGAAATTTTAATGTATCAAAGGCGAAGGTTAAAATGGAGCACGTTTCTTTTTTTTTTTTTTTCTCGGTGTCTTTTGTTGTGAGGTCTGCAGAGTAGTTTGAGTTAGATGACTTGGTCTATTGGTTTAGCGGGGCGGGCGGTGAGCCTCCAGGGATGTGCTTATGTTCCTCATTTGCCTCAAGAGAAGAAGTTTGCCTCAGTTCTTGCGTGTTATGCTAAAACTCTTAAGTGCTTAGTTAGTTACGCTACATATTTACATACATACACACACACTTGCCTATTTGCGTACCCACACACGTACATACAAACACACACATTATGCTTTTTATTATATTTATGGTAGAAAATGTGTTTTCTGTTGTTGTTGTTGTTGTTGTTGTTGTTGTTGTTGTTATTATTCCCCGATTACAAGTTATTTCAATAATTTACACACACACACACACACACACACACACACACACACACACACACACACACACACACACACACACACACACACACACACACACACACACACACACACACACACACACACACACACACCCAAAACACAACTTGTATTTCACGAAACACAAAACTAACTACAGATTGAAACACAAACAAGAATGATCCAGTTTAGAAAGTCAAAGAAAAGTAACACGAGGAGAGAGAGAGAGAGAGAGAGAGAGAGAGAGAGAGAGAGAGAGAGAGAGAGAGAGAGAGAGAGAGAGAAGGTTGATAAGGAACGCTTGTCTCACCCACGAATCCTTTGGCGCCCATATATTATCCTCCTCCTCCTCTTCCTCCTCCTCTCCTCCTCCTCCTATCTCTTTCCCTCTTTTAATTAAGTGTCTTTAGTGTTATTGTCCATTCCCATAACACCTTCCCTCCCTCCCTTCCTATCATCTTCCTTTCCCTCTCTCCCTCCTTCGCTTCCTTCTCTCCCTCCTTCATTTTCCTTATCTGCAAACCCTCCCTCCCTCTACCCTCCTCTCCCTCCAACATATAATCCTTCCCTCCCTTCTCTCCAATCGCCCCCCCTTCTCTCTCTCTCTCTCTCTCTCTCTCTCTCTCTCTCTCTCTCTCTCTCTCTCTCTCTCTCTCTCTCTCTCTCTCTCTCTCTCTCTCTCTCTCTCTCTCTCTCTCTCTCTCTCTCTCTCTCTCTCATGTTTAGAGTCAATAACTATGTATCTGATTCCATTATATTCATTATATTGGCATTATGTTTCCTTATCTATTGTATTTATATTATGTTTCCTCCCTACCTTATGGGCTTATCAAATCTCTCTCTCTCTCTCTCTCTCTCTCTCTCTCTCTCTCTCTCTCTCTCTCTCTCTCTCTCTCTCTCTCTCTCTCTCTCTCTCTCTCTCTCTCTCTCTCTCTCTCGTTAGGAAGGTAAGAAAGGGTCATAGTGATTGAAGACAGGTGAGAGATAGAGATAGATAGATAGATAGATAGATAGATAGAGAGAGAGAGAGAGAGAGAGAGAGAGAGAGAGAGAGAGAGAGAGAGAGAGAAGATGAGGAAAATGTATGGAAGGAGAGAGAAAATGGCTTAAAATTGTCTTTTTTTCCCCTTTTTCCTCCCCCTTTTTTCCTCTTCTCTCTCCTCCTCCTCATCTTACCTTCCCTTCCACTCCTAAATCCTGTCGCCTGTCCCACCCGCCTGTCCCATAAAGTAAACAGGCTACACACCTCCTCCTTCTCCTCCTCCTCCTCCTCCTCCTCCTCCTCCTCCTCCTCCTCCTCCTCCTCCTCCTCCTCCTCCTCCTACTCTTCCTCCTTTTCCCTAGAGTCAGAATAAAGTCGTTTCCGAAAGAAGATCAGACACCTTGCTCTCTCTCTCTCTCTCTCTCTCTCTCTCTCTCTCTCTCTCTCTCTCTCTCTCTCTCTCTCTCTCTCTCTCTCTCTCTCTCTCTCTCTCTCTCTCTCTCTCTCTCTCTCTCTGAGGCATTAGATAATCTGAGACCAAGAGGAGGAAGAAGAAAATAGAAGAAGAAAAGATGAAGAGGGAAGAAAAAGAGGCTGTGACAGATGAAGTATTTCCTTCTTCTTCTTCTTCTTCTTCTTCTTCTTCTTCTTCTTCTTCTTCTTCTTCTTCTTCTTCTTCTTCTTCTTCTTCTTCTTCTTCCTCCTCCTCCTCCTCCTCCTCCTCCTCCTCCTCCTCCTCCTCCTCCTCCTCCTCCTCCTCCTCCTCCTCCTCCTCCTCCTCCTCCATCTATTGAAGAAAGAAAGAGGGGAGGAAAAGGAAAAGTTAGAAAGAGATGAGGGAAAGAGGCCGATAACCTGAGAGAGAGAGAGAGAGAGAGAGAGAGAGAGAGAGAGAGAGAGAGAGAGAGAGAGAGAGAGAGAGAGAGAGAAGGGGGTGACTTTTTTTTCCTCTCTTCACCTCTTCCTAAAATTTGAAAGGTAACGTTAAAGAAGGAAATTAATGTGGAACTCTTTTTTCCCTTCCTTAACTTTTTCCCATTTATTTTTTCCCTGTGTCATCCCTCCTTATCTTCCTCCTCCTCCTCCTCCTCCTCCTGCTCTTCCTCCTCCTCTACCCGTCATCTTCTATTTAGTATTTCATCTATCTTCTCGTCCTCTCTTTTTCTTCTTCCTCTTTCTTTACATCTTTTGTTTTCCTTCTTCTTCTCCTCTTCTTTTTCTCATCTTCATTCTTATTCCTTTGTTTTTCTTTATTATTTCTCCTTTTCTTATGTTTATTCTCTTCTCCTTCTTTCCTTCCTTCCTTCTTCTCCCATTCATTCCTCTACGCTCATTCTCTCTTTCCGTTAACTCCTATTCTTCTTTAATTTCTTTCTATCATCATCTATTCTTTATCTTCCTTTTCATTCATTTCTGTTTTATTCTATCCCTTGTCTTTCCTATCCTTTCCCTCTTTCTTCTCGTTATCACACTTTTCCCCTCATCTCTTTTTTTTTTCTTCTTTTTCCTCATTTCTCCTTTCATTCTTTTCCCCTTCCTATGGTTTCCTTCTTTCGTTATTTGTTTTCTTATCCTCAATTTTCTCTCACTTATCTTCTCGTTTCTTCCTCATCTCTCGTTTCCTTATTTCCCCTCATTTCTTCTTTCTTCTTCCTTTTCCTCTTTTTCTCTTCTTTCCTCTCTTTTCTCATCTCTCCTTTCCTCACCTTCCTCATCTCTCCCTCACTTTCCTCCTTGTCTCTCCTTTCCTCCATTCTCCTTTCCTTCCTCATCTCTCCTTTCCTCACCTCCTTTCCTCCACCTCTCATTTCCCCTCTTTTCTTCACATCTCTCCTCACTTTTCCCCTCCTCTCTCTCCTCACTTTCCTCATTTCTCTCTCTCCCTCATCTTTCCCCCACCTCTCATTTCCTCATTTTCCTTCACATCTCTGCTCACTTTCCTCTCCTCATCTCCTTTCCTCACCTTCCCGTCACCTTAACTTTCCTCACTTTTCGCTCATCTCTCCTCACTTTCCCTCTTCATCTCTTCTCCTCACTTTCCCCTCATCTCTCCTCACTTTCCCCTCCTCATCTCCTCTTCTCACTTTCCCCTCACCTTTCCTTTCCTCCATTCTCCTTCCTTATCCTCTTCTCCCCTGGTCTCCCGTGCCTCGCCTTCCTTGTATTGGCAGAGTCAACACGTTCACTACTCTTCTAAATCCTGGTGTATCGCTTTTCCATTCATTTGCGCGGCAGGGGACGAGGCGCTGCATGTGGAGAGCTGCTGAAGCGGAGGAGGTGGAGGGGTGGAGGTAGCGGAGAGGTGGAAGGATAGGGATGAAAAGCTGGAGGAAGTGGAAGAGGTGGAGGGGTGAAGGAGGTGAAGGGTTGAGGAATAGAGGGTAGAGAGCTTGAGAGGTGGAGGAGGTGGAAGAGGTAGAGGCGTGAAGGAGGTGGAGGGGTGGCAAAAAAGAGGAGAGGTGGAGGAGGTGAAGATAGTGGAGAGGTGGAAGAATAGAGGTGGAGGGCTGGAGAGGTGAAGGAGATGGAGGGGTGGAGGTAGTGGAGAGGTGGAAGAATAGAGGGCATGGAGGTGGAGGTAAGAAATGGAGGGTTGGATGTAAGAATAGGGTGAAAGGAAGGATTTGGAGGTGTTGGAGCGTGAGAAAAACGGGAACGAGGTAGCAAAGGAAGAGGAGGAGGAGGAGGAGGAAAGTATGTAATGGAAGGAGGGACGAGGACGGAAGGAAGAAAATCTGGAGGAAGAGGAGGAGGAAGATATGAGATGGAAGGGCAACACGAAAAGAAGAAAAAAAGAGAAGGGGAAGAAGGAGGAGGAGGAGGAGGAGGAGGAGGAGGAGGAGGAGGAGGAGGAGGAGGAGGAGGAGGAGGAGGAGGAGGAGGAGGAGGAGGAGGAGGAGGCGGCATAAGATGGAGGGAGGGACAAGAGGGAGGCAAGAAAAGGATGCGTGAAATCTTGCTGGAATTTAAAGCCAAACTTTTAATGTAAATGATACAATAGATTAGATTACCGTCCCACATTGGCATTTATCTCCCTCCCTCTCATTTCCTCTCTTCCTTCCTTTAATCCTCACCTTTTTCCCTCCTTTCCTTTCTTCATCCCTCTCATTTATTCCTCTTTCTTCTTTTTTTCTCATTACCTTTTCATTCCTTTCTTTCTTCTGTTTCCTCTTCTCATTCCTTCATTATTCTACTCTTTCATCTTCTTTCCTTTATTTCTTTATTCTCCTCCTTTATTTCCTTTTCTCTCTTTTCCTTTCCTTTCATTCTTTTATTCCCTCCTCATATTCTCTCTTTCTTCCTTCATTCTCCTTCTTTAGTTCTCCCTTTCACCTCCTCCATTTTTTCTCTTCCTCTTTTGCTCTCATCCATTCGTTTTTTACTTATCTCTCTCTCTCTCTCTCTCTCTCTCTCTCTCTCTCTCTCTCTCTCTCTCTCTCTCTCTCTCTCTCTCTCTCTCTCTCTCTCTCTCTTGACATTTCTACCTCCTTTCCTCCTTACTTTCCTTCCTTTTTTTTCCTTTCTCTTCGTCTTCTCATCCATCAGAGAGAGAGAGAGAGAGAGAGAGAGAGAGAGAGAGAGAGAGAGAGAGAGAGAGAGGACAAATAAACAATATAAAATACAGTAGATGACAAAAGGGGAAAAAAATCTTTGATAGATTAAAAAGAGGGGAAAAAATTGAGACCGGAGGGGAAAAGAGGAGAAGGGGAAAAGAAGACGTGGCTGGAAAAAAAATGTATTCCCAAATTTCCTTCACTGTAAGGGGAAAAAAGGGGAAAAAAGACTATATATTTGTATGTATCTGTATCTTGCTACGGAAGTGAGGGGAAAGGTCCTGGATGGAATGGAGAGAGAGAGAGAGAGAGAGAGAGAGAGAGAGAGAGAGAGAGAGAGAGAGAGAGAGATAGGAAGGAAGGAAAGTAAGGGTTAAAAAGAAGAAAGGGGAAGAGAGGGTAAATGCGAGGGAAGGAAGGAAGACGAGAAAAGGAGACCGAAAAGAAACAAAGGAGAATAGGGGAAGAAAATAAAGAATAATAAAAGATGAAGTGAGAGAAAGAAGAAAGGATGAAGGAAGGACAAAAACAAGAGAGAATGGAGAAAATGATGAAAAGAAGGAAAGAGAACCGGGAAATGAGAAAAAACAAAGAGAGAAAGAGGGAAAAATAATAGAAAGCAGAGGAGAGAGAATGAAAGGAAAGAAGGTGAGGGGAAAGAAGGAAAAAAAGAAAAGGGAAAACAAAGATACATACGAAGAAAGTCCGATTTTGGGTCATATATGGAATAAGAAAGAGGGGAGAGAAGAAAGAGGAAGAAGACGAGGAGAAGGGAGAGAAGGGGAAAAAAAGAGGAAAAAAAAGGAGGAGAAAAAGAGAAAGTGACGAGATATTCAGAAAGGGATATGGAAAGAGAGGTGGGGGGGGAAAGAAGATAAGAAAGTGAGGGAATGCGACAATAGGAGAGGAAGAGAGAAGAGGAGGAAGAGAGAGAGAGAGAGAGAGAGAGAGAGAGAGAGAGAGAGAGAGAGAGAGAGAGAGAGAGAGAAAGAAGGGAAGAGGAGGAATAAAGGGAAGGATATTGAACCAGAACTGTTGGAGGCATTTATGTTTCATAGAGAGAGAGAGAGAGAGAGAGAGAGAGGGAGAGGGAGAGGGAGAGAGGTTTCAAAGCCAAACAGGGACGGAGAGGGAAAATACGATAATAAAAAAGCAGACAAAGAATAGGAAAAAAGAAAAAGAGGGAAAAAGAAAGACAGAGCGTGTATTGCGTATAAGAAATCAATGAAACAGAAAAATTAAAGATGAAATAACTGGAGTTGGAAGAGAAATTGGAAAAAAAAAGATAGAGAGAGAGAGAGAGAGAGAGAGAGAGAGAGAGAGAGAGAGAGAGAGAGAGAGAGAGAGAGAGAGAAAGGGTAAAACCGGTGAAAAAATGTTTTAGAAAGACGCGGGAAAGAATGTGAAAAAAATAACACAAAAAGATGAGTCGACAAGGAAACACGAATTCTTTCAGTCGCAAAAAGAGTGAGAGGAAAAAATGAAAAAAAAAAAAAAACAACAAAAAGGGAACAAATAAAGGTAAAAAAAACTCAAAAAAGAAGAAATTAGAAAAAAAAGTGCAAATATTTATCTTGAACTAAGCCTGATTTTAGGATGAGAGGGGAAATAAATAGTACGAATGAGAAACATCCATTTTCCCCTCACATTACCTATCATCACTCTCCTATCATCCATTTTTCCCATGATATTGAACTTCATTCCACTCAAATCATCGTTTTTCCCCTCATATCTTATTGAATTTCCTTGACATTAGCCCTCATTCCCTCATATCTCCCCTCATTCTTCTTTTATTTTACTTCTCATCCCCTCATTTCCCTCATCAATACTCTGAACACCTCTCACATACATCCTTACCCTCACATTTCCTCTCAACTCTCACTTCCCTCACCTATTCAACCCCTCACATGAACTCATTCACCATTCACAGATCCCTAACCCCTCTCCCCTTTCTCTCCGTCCCCTCACATTTCCCCTCTCGCGTCACCCGTCACAGCAACCGCGAGTCACGTATTCAGAAGCGTTGCCATGGAAACGTAAACACCGAGGTACTTCTTTCTCCTCAAAAAATAAGAAGAGAAAAAGGGAAAAAAGTAGAAGGGGGAGAAAAATAAAGGAAAACAGTCTCCCTAGTACGTACTCTATCGGGAAAATACTTTCTAGAAATGGAAAAAGGGGAAAATATTGAGATTCTGATGTAGATGGAAACTGGAGTCCTTTTTTCATTTTTGCTATCATTTTGAGTACGAAAGGATTTTTTGTGGGTGGATAAATGGATGGATAGGTGGATAGAAAACGGCCGGATGGATAGATTGAAAGATAATACTAAGATTCTAATGTAGATAGATACTGGGGTCGTTTTTCTTCATTTTTTATCACTTTTTGTTTTGTCTGAGTACGAATGGATGTTTTTTTGTTGGTGGATAGATGGATGGATAAGTGGATAGAAAGCTAGCCGGACGGATAGACAGAAAGATAAATAGTTGACCAGGTGGATGAAAGGATGTTTAGGTACGTATATTGATGGATAGACAGATGTAAGATTGTCAGAGAGAGAGAGAGAGAGAGAGAGAGAGAGAGAGAGAGAGAGAGAGAGAGAGAGAGAGAGAGCTTATCACCTTAACAAATAAATTAACCATAAAATTTGATCTCATTTCTTTTAATATCGTACTGAAAGACAATTTTTTTTTATCTACTACTGCATATCGCCTTTTAATAGAGCTTAATTTGGTGGTAATTGAATAAAAACTAAACGAAGCTCAACAAAACATCTCGGAGCGCTAGAAAGATGGCAGAACACTGAACGAACGAAGATTAGAGAGAACACACGCCAATAACTACGATTCATGCCATTAATTCTCGCCTCGTGTTCCATATCGCAGCGTACGAACATCAGTGAGCGATGCTTCCTTTTATCTTTAATTAACTCTACTCATTACCCGCCAGAGGACAGCTGTGCCTTGGCTATGGGGAGGTTATAGGGATCATTAATGGGTACATGGATTCCCTACTTCCTCCTCCTCTTTCTCCTTATCCTTCTCTTCCTCTTCCTCCTTCTTTTTCTTCTTGTTCTTATTTTTTTTTTCTTCTTCATCACCATCACCATCATCATCATCATCATCATCATTTTCTCCTTCTACTTCTACTTGTTCTTGTTCTTCTTCTTCTTCTTCTTCTTCTTCTTCTTCTTCTTCTTCTTCTTCTTCTTCTTCCTCCTCCTATTCTATTTCTCTCACTTTTGAAATGCTTTTACTCCCCACCAATATTACATTCAAAAGAAGTTCCACGGGGTTTAGAAGGGCATCTTTACGGTTCTAGTGACATATTAACCCCTTCAATACTGGGACACATTTTTACCTTGAGATTTGTGTACAATTAGACCATTTCATTTACATTAGGAAAGATCTATAGAGGTCAGAAGATTAATGGCCACAGTCTTCACTATTTCAATCCCCCACATAAGTTTCTGAAGTTGTAAAAAATCACCAAATGAGTTAACAAGGTTTCTACAGGTTTTTTTTTTCTTATTTATACCATGTGGGCTTTTCATGGGAATTTATGGGCTAAAGGGGATACTTTTTATGGTACCTCCTATCTCAAAGCCCACCCGCTAGGAAACCGTTGCCCCGAGTGAGGAAGCCCAACCTATACTCAGACCGTGGACAGGATTCGAACCCGTGCGCTTGGAGACCCCTCGAACCCCAAAGCACGCATGGTTCCACTGTACCACGGCCTTCCCCAACCCATTCAATACTAGGACGCATTTTTACCATGAGTTTTGGGTATGATTGGACAGTTTTATTGACATTAGGAAGGGTCTATAGAGGTCAGAAGATTAATGGCCAGAGTCCTCACTATTTCAGTCCCCCACATAAGTTTCTGAAGCTATATAAAATCATCAATCAACAGGGTTTTTACAGTATTTAGTGAAGAAATAGTCTTGAGAACTCAGCTAGTCATCCCTGTGGCCTTTGAGAATAGTTGTGCTGAGAGCAAGGCCATTCTAAATAAGGTTTGGGGTTGTTTACTGCTAGTTATTTTTTTTTCTTTGTGTTAATTTGTGTACATCCTTCTCTTCCTCTTCCTCTCTGCTATCCTGTTTCTCTCACTGCATGTTAGACTGTTCACGTCCCACAAACACCAACATAAGACTCAATAAATTCATCTCTGTCCGTTCCTCTTTCGTGTTTCCTTGTGTTCCTTCTATTTCTCCTCCTCCTCTTCCTACTCTTCCTCCTCGTGCACCACCACCACGACACGTCCACATAACTCACGCTCACTCACTCCCCTACAAGAAGGATTTAGCCTCGATTGCTCTGCGCTCTGTCCCAATCCTCCCTAAATCCGGCAGACCCAAAGGACACAAACACCGAAACAGCGACACGGGAACTCAACTTTGGGGAATAATTCAGATAACCCCCACGTATGTAACTTGTATTTCCGTAACGTAGCGGGTGTGGAGTATCTTTTGCGTGTAAGTTAGAGTAGGTAGTGTAAGGCTTTATTTGAATTTAAACGAGTTTTTTTTAAGGTGTTTTTACGGTTCTAGAGGTAGAGTGACAAGATTTTTACATTATGAATTGGAGAAACGCTCTAGGAAACCTCGCTTGTCATCCCTGTAGCCTTCGAAAATAGTCGTGGTAAGAGAGAAGAGTGTTTTTATTTATCTCTGTCTGTTAGTTGTTTTTTTTTCCTGTCTTATTTGACGTGTTTTTTTTTTTTATTATTGTGTGTGAACTCTAACGTAAAGGGTGTGCATTTGACTTTTTGCCTGAAAGTCTGAGGTTAGTGTAAATTATCTGTCTGTTAGTTTTTTTTTCTGTTATTTGACGTGTTTCTCTGATTATTGCGTGTAAACTGTATCCCTGTAACGTAGAGAGTGTGCATTTTCTTTTTGCCTGTAAGTTTGATGATAATGTAGATAATCTCTGTCTGTTATTTCTTTCTGTGTTTTTGACGTGTTTCTCTGATTATTGTGTGTAAACTGTATTCATCTAACGTAAAGATGTGCATTTATCTTTTTGCCTGAAAGTTTGAGGGTAATGTAAATAATCCCTGTCTGTTAGTTTTTTTTCACTGGTATTTGACATTTTCTTTAATCGCAAATCACTCTGAGACATTCTGTTCTTGTTTTCCATTACATCACCTACAATTCCGTTCAGCTTTTTATTTTAGATGCTTCAAAAGATTTTACACCTTGCGATTAGTCTTGAATTACGACATAACCTCTATACTTGTAATTGAGAGAACTAACAAGCCTCTATAATGGTACAAATGCTTAGCTTAGACGTGTAAGTTATATGTGAGAGCACTGTACGTAAAGAGTTACCTGTGACTCGCCTTTAGGACAATTAGCTAAATCTAGCCCCCTTTTTTTTCTAAGCCTTATTAATAGTACCTGTAACATCTGTATACGTGACACTACAGGTAACAACGGACAGGTGGACTAAAACTTAACCTTTCTCCTTACATGTTAAATAAGTCAAACCACAAATATGAAAAAAAAAAAATAAATCAACAAACAACCACAAAGACCTGAAACAAGTAATGGACAGGCAACAAGGGACAAGGACACACGTACAAACACACACAAACACACGAAGAACACTTGGAGACTCACCTTACTGCTTGAAATCACGTAGAGGAACCGCCGGTGCTTGTCGAATCTCATATCAGGTAGAAGAGGAAAGCCACGATCGACGCCCACCTCCTCGTACTCGGCTGCCTCCTCTGCTGTGGCCACCAGGATCTGTGGAACACGAGGAAGGTCAGGACAGATCACAGAGAGGCTTGGTGGAATGAGGCAGAAGGCGGGGATGACGAAGGAGAGAGAGAGGAGAGGGAAGGAAGAAACAGGGAGAGGATGTGATACCAGTAATATTATTTTGAAAAGCAAATGTAAAGGGAGTGTAAAAGCTCTTGAGGAATTTATGTTAAGGAAAACGTGAAGGTAAAGACGTCATAGGGAAATGTGATAGGAAAATGTTAAAGGTGTGGTTTGAAAAGAGAGGAAATGTAAGATTTTGGGGATATAAAGGAAGGAAGCACGGGATTTTCGAGGATATAAGAGATGATAGGGAGGTATGAGGGAAATGGGAAGGGAAGGAAAGGAGGGAGAGGAGAGGAAAATAGGTAGGGCGAGCTTGTATAAGGATGTGATATGGGAACTTAGAGAATGTAAAGGACGTGAGGTAGAAGGGAGGGAGGATAAAGGGAGGGAACGATGGGGTAAAATAGGGAAATAGGTGAGATTGGAAAGAGAAGTGTGGGAAAACAGGAGAGAAAAGAAAAAAATAGGAGAAAAATGGTAGAAAAATAAACGAAGGAAAGAAAACAGAAAAATGTAGCAGGAAACAAATATAGAAATGAAGAAAACAGGAAAAGAAGAAAGACAAAGAAAAATCACGGAAGAGAAGAAACGAAAGAAGAAACATGAAGAAAACATGAAAAGGAGAAGGAACAAAACAAAACGGGAAAGGAGGAAGAAAAGAAAGGAAATAATACACAATGAAAGCATAATATTGAACCACAGTATGTTGTATCTACATGTGACGTCACCATTCCAGGACGACCAATGGGGACACAGCAAGCTCGTGACGTCATATCACCACCACCAATCATCTCTTAATGTCACCGTGTTTACCTGTGACGTCATAGACCACTAGCCAATCACACACTTTTATTATTTTCCTTGGCTTTTTTTTCCTGAAGCTTTCCAATGTTTGAAACGCGGAAGAGAAAAAAAAGAAAAAAAGAAGAAAAGAAAGGCCGGGAAATAAAGAACGCAGCGAGATCAAAGGATAGAAAATAAATATTGGGGAAGAAAAGTCGAGTAGAAAAAGGTCGATTTTATTAAAGGTACTTTGTGTGTGTGTGTGTGTGTGTGTGTGTGTGTGTGTGTGTGTGTGTGTGTGTGTGTGTGTGTGTGTGTGTGTTGGTGAGTCAGCAAGCAACGTAGTGGTTCTGTTATTGACACTTGGGGAAGCACAGGGTTCGTATATGTGTGTGTGTGTGTGTGTGTGTGTGTGTGTGTGTGTGTGTGTGTGTGTGTGTGTGTGTGTGTGTGTGTGTGTGTATGCGTGTGCGTATAATTCCTATATAATTTCCTTGTTTCGCTTATCTCTAACACCTGCCGCTGGTAACACCTTCCCCTCACCCTCACCCTCTCCCCTCACTTCCCGTCTCTTCCCCTTTCCCTCTTACTCTCACACCTCACTATCTTATCCCTCCTGATCCCCTCACCCTCTTACCTCCCCTCACTCACCCCCTTACCCGCAGGCACCAAACCTCTCCCTCGTCCCCTCCTCCTTCCCTCTCTCGCTCTGTCTCCCTCCTGGCTCTCCTCTTGCGTGACAAACACCCACACCTCAAGCCTACAACTCGCCCACACTCCCACCAGCCACTACGCCCATTTCTAACACCCGCAAATTACACACACACACACACACACACACACACACACACACACACACACACACACACACACACACACACACACACACACACACAGCAGGAATAAATGAAGAGTTAGACACATTATCACACTGTCGTCCCCCTCCCTCCCTCTCTCTCTCTCTCTCTCTCTCTTGCCGTCCTTCATCCTCTTGGGGAAGAAGGAAGAGGGGAAGAGAGGAAGAGAGAGAAGAAAATGTCATAAAGATGTGATTTTTCTCTTCCTCCCCTCCTCCTCTTTCTCTTCCACCTTCTCTCCTTTATTCCTTACCTTATCAGATATTCTTTCTGTATCAATAATAATAATAATAATAATAATAATAATAATAATAATAATATAATAATAATAATAATAATGGTAATAGTAAGAACGTGTTGCATTTTAAGTTGTTTACCCAATCAGCTACGATTGTTTACATTTTAGAACAAGTAACTCAAGCCTGTGATGGAAGAGGAGATGAAGCGAGAGAGTAGGAAGAGGGGAGGAGGAGGAAGAGGAGGAGGAGGAAGGAAGAGGAGGAAGGAGGAAGAGGAGGAGGCACGTTAGGGAAGCTCTTCTGATATGCTAGTCGTATCGATAACTTGAGAAAGAGAGAGAGAGAGAGAGAGAGAGAGAGAGAGAGAGAGAGAGAGAGAGAGAGAGAGAGAGAGTACCTAAACAAAGGCCCAACACTTGCCAGTCGCTCAAACTCAGCCATTGATCTCAGAATTTTTATCAACTCGTAATGATATAGCGACGAGACCTTTCCTGACATCTCTCTCTCTCTCTCTCTCTCTCTCTCTCTCTCTCTCTCTCTCTCTCTCTGTCTCTGTTTCTGTCTTTCGTCGATCAACATGTTACCTTTATAAAGCCTCTCGCCGCTTGGTTGCTTATCAATACCAATGAAACACGCCAGAAATTAAAGGTACAAGGGCAGCAAGATTTATCACCAGGAGTTTGGCAGTGAGAAGACACGATACGGTAGTCTCGATGGCTACTTACGAATTGTCTCTGTTAGTACGTAGGTCTTTTCCGTGGGTGTTTTTTTTTTTTTTTATCCATTTATTTACTTTCATGGTGTTGGCTAGGCAAGATTCCGCGTTATTGGTACGAAAGCTAATGAACACTTGACTCTCTCGCTTAATACCTGCCTCCCTCTATTCATTGGGTTTAGAGGAAGTCATTACGATTTCCAAGGATGTTTTCATGATTTCAGTGATAGATTAGCAAACACTTGGGTCATCAGTGAGGCAACATCCATTAGAACCCGACTAATTATCACTGTGGCCTTTGAAAACCGTCCTTTTGAGGTTCCTAAAGGTTTGAAAAGTATCAGTCGCTTGAGTTGACGCCTCGGGAAAGATATTGCAAGAGTAATTAACCCCTTTGACTGTTGTGGCTTCCCTGTTCTCACCAAATGATGTGGTGGAAGTGCAGGGAGTGATAGAAAGATGTGTATGATGGCAAAAGGAGAGCTTGAGTAATGAATCCCTTTGTGTGTGTGTGTGTGTGTGTGCAGTATTTCATAGAGTGCTAAGTAAGTATCAATTGTTATTTATTGAAGACAACGAGGCACGCTTTACTTAATCCTTCCTCGCTACTTGATTGACAGGCTGACTGATGGAATGAATAAATGAAGGTAGAGTGGAAAGAATTGCGAGGTTTGTGTAGCGGTGGAGCACGAGATTATTGTTCAACAGTGACGATAAAAAGAACATGGAAGGCACCTGCGGACCTCCTTAGGCTCTTCTTTAGTGTCCTTTTCTTTTTCCTCATTATAAAGAGACAATAAGCGGGTATTCTTGTTGTGTTAATTCAATTTTGCTTTATATACTTTTCCGTTAAGAAGCAAAACAAAGAGAAATCTAATAACTAAGTAATAAATAAGTCTGTATATGATTAAAATTATATATAAACTAATTGATAAAAGGGATAAACAAATAAATAAATAAATGACCAAGCAATTGAATAAAAGGTCACTAAGTAACAAAGCAGTCTATATGCGATCAGAATTATATATGAATTAATTGATAAAAGGGATAAACAAATGAATTAATAAATGAACAAGCAACTGAATGAAAAAAAAGATGAAAACAGACGAAAAGAGAGAGTTTTTGCGCGAGTCACGGATCGGCACGGATTCTCACGGACGTTAATCAGATTGGTGCCTTAACCCTTTCACTACCACGGCGTTTGTTAACTCTTAGTCCGGATGCCATTTGTAGCTTATTTCATGATTGAATGCAGTAAGTAAAGTAAAGCAAGGAAGACCAGACTAGTGAACGTAAATGTGTGCAGTAATTCCTGTGTAGATTTAATTTATTATGTTAACTAAGAAGAAATACATTAAGAATTAGTCAAATAGAGGATATGATATAGAACAGTGTGGCGTATTCTGTAGTAACTCATTCTCTCTCTCTCTCTCTCTCTCTCTCTCTCTCTCTCTCTCTCTCTCTCTCTCTCTCTCTCTCTCTCTCTCTCTCTCTCTCTCTCTCTCTCTCTCTCTAGGCCCCAGTATTTGCATATTCCGTAATTCCAGCGGCTCGTTGGGGCACCTTGGCCATTCCAGGATCAAACACGATGACTGAGTGAGTGAGTGAGTGAGTGTGAGTGAGATGAGGTGTCAGGAAAAGGAAGATTGGAAGGTCTGTGGGAGGGTCTTTTCAGTGAGTGAGTGAGTGAGTAAGTGAGTGAGTTAGTGAGCAAGTGAGAGTGAGTGAGTGAGTGAAAAATAGAAGAATGAATCGGGTTAAGCATTCATGTACGCAGTTTTCTCACATGGTAAAGCGTTAGTTATATTCTGAAACACTGCGCCGCATCTCGACTTGTTTTCAAAGAGGACTGACTGAGCTACGTTAGTTTGTCAAAGGTTCCATCAAGGTTCTAGTAACACTTTAACAAAACATCCACATTATCAACAAGAGAAACAATCATAACCCCTTCAATACTGGGACACTTTTTTACCGTGAGATTTGTGTGGGATTAGACTATCTTATTGACATTATGAAGAGTCTATGGGGATCAGAAGATTAATGACCAGAATCTTCACTATTTCAATTCAATTTTTGAAGCTGTATAAAATCACCAAATAGTAACTGAAGAAGAAAAAGCGTCATGGTAATTAAGGCGTTAAAAAAAACCGACTAGTCATTTCCATGTGCTCTAAAAATACAGTTGAAAGAGCAAAGCATTTCAGAACACGGGCCGAAGTGACTTAATGGTAGTTTGGAGAGCAGACTCATTCTAGATACGGTGTCGCGAGCTTTCCCGGAGTCTCTCTACATATTATATACAAAGGAACAAAGCTACAAAGACTTCCCTCCCTACCAACCCCGCCAGCCCCAAGCATTCGTCTAACATAAGGAGAGGGAGCGTTTCAGTGACGGCGCTAACGAGTGAACCTGAGACTGAGTAGGTGAGCCGGGGAGAGAGTTAGGGAAAGGAAGATGAGGAGTGTGTGACGGAGTGTTGCAGTGAGAGAACGAAGGGTGAGTGTTGGTGTGCAGGTAAGGGGTAGAGAGTAAGGAAGTTAGTGTGAATGAGAGGAGTAGGAATGAGAGAGAGAGAGAGAGAGAGAGAGAGAGAGGGAGAGGGGTGGAGAGGGAGTGGTTAATGAAAAAACGGAGGGGATTAAAAGAAAGAAAAATGAATAGAAGAGATTAAAGTAAAATGAGTGTAAGCTAGAGCAATAATAATAAATAACAATAATACTAGAAAAATGTTAAAACCACATCAAATACATTTTTTCCTTCAATATATTTCCTTTTTCCTTTTTGTGTCCACGAGCTGAGTAAAAAAAAATATATATATATATATACGTATACGAATATAAAAAATGATAATTACATAGAAGCTAACAAAATAATTTCAGTATAACGAATGAATAAATATTTTTCCTGTGATGCGAAAAAAAAAGAATATATAGTGATTTTTTTTTTCCACATAACCCGCTGTAATACAAACGTAACAGGAAAAGTAATATGAAAAGTGAAGGATGAAAATAGAATCTCAAAAACACTTCCTCACCCTCAAATGCTTCCTCCGTTCAACTTTTCATTTTTTTTTCTCAATATTCTGACACGAGAAAAAAAAGAGACAGAATGAATGGAAAGTTTATTAAGTTCTTTATGGTGTTTCACGATCGAGTGTCCTCAAAGGATTCGAACTTGGCGCTGTGTGTGTGTGTGTGTGTGTGTGTGTGTGTGTGTGTGTGTGTGTGTGTGTGTGTGTACTTTGATCCTCTGTAAAGAAAATGCTGTAAAATCTAAGTGGACTGATTCTTGAAGGACGAAAAAAAATAACAAAAAAAAAACATAACGATAGAAAAAAGTGGATGGAATGTAGTTTTTTTGCTATTTTTTCCCCGTGGATGTTCGTGAAAAAAAAAGGAGCGGCTCGTGAATTAAAGGAAAATCTTGTATAAAAACTTTTGGCGCTCTCATATTGTGGAATGTGAAAGTTGTCAACTATTTCATCATTGCATTTCTTTTTTGCACCGCCTCTCTCTCCCTCACCACCACCACCGCCACCACCACTACCACAACTGCCACCACCATCATCACCATCATCACCACTACCAGCACTATCACCACCACTACCACCATCATCAACACAACCACCACCACCATCATCACCACACCACCACCATCACCACCATCATCACCAATACCACCACTACCACCACCACCACCACCAGACAGCATATACATCCACACGCACTAATGTTCAACCCCATTCATCCACTTACTCAGCCTCATCCACCTATACACTCAACCACTCAACTATTACCCATCCACCCAAACGACTGACTTCCATGGATCTACTCATTCATCCACTTATCCACTAATGCGCCCTTATTTACCTACCACTTACCCGCCAACACATCCACCACGCAATCAGTCTCTCATCCACCTGCCCACCCATTGACCACCCATCCACTCATCTATCCACACACCTGTAAGATATTTTTCCCATTCCTCATTATGTGTCACCTGAGCATTTTCTTTTTTATATAAGAGGGAGAACTACCAAGGGAAAAAATGAATATTAGAAAAAAAAGGCGTGCTTGAATTGTAGTCTCCATAGGTCAATTCAGGTGTTATCAGTCTAGCAGCACTAATGAATTCCCTCTGACAATCTTTTTTTTTTTATTTCAGTACAAATTCTAGCTATGGCAAGTCTTTTTTTCTCTCTGCATCGAATTGCCTTGGTATGTGGTGTCTCGTTTTCTCTCGGGACTGATAGAATATTTGATGCTTTTGATACCTTTTGGATGTTCACTTGAGTTCTCTCTCTCTCTCTCTCTCTCTCTCTCTCTCTCTCTCTCTCTCTCTCTCTCTCTCTCATCATTAATAATCTAGTTCACACTCATCTATCTTTAAGTACATTTCTGTATAGCCTGATACTCCCTTAGTTCACTTTTAACCAATATCTTACTATCATCATCACCATCACCATCATCATCATCATCACCACCAACAACCGCACACATCACCATCCGTAGCCTATCCATTGTTTCTCTCATCATCACCACCACCACCACCACTACCTCCGCCGCCGCCGCCACCACTGCTGTCAAATATAGAGGGGAGCTGTCAATCCCCGCTGTCAGTATCACCACGTTTACAAAGGGAGTGTTTGGGGAGACGCGCCCCTTAACTCCCTCTCCCAATCCCCGTCCCCAGAACCCCCCATAGAGGTCATAATAGTGTGACGCGTGAATGGAAAGTCAGTTTTAGCTTCGGGACACTGAAATGTTGAATAATAATGGAGATGAGGGTCTGTCTGTCTGTTTGTCTGTCTGTCTGTCTGTCTGTCTGTCTGTCTGTCTGTCTGTCTGTTTGTCTGTCTCTGTCTTTTTGTCTGTTTGTGTATCTGCCTGTTTGTTGGTTGGTGTATATGTCCTGTTTGTTTGCTTGTTTGTGTGTGTGTGTGTGTGTGTGTGTGTGTGTGTGTGTGTGTGTGGATTCAGAAAAGAACGAAAGTAACACACACACACACACACACACACACACACACACACACACACACACACACACACACACACACACACTCCTCCCTCCTCCTCCTCCTCCTCCTCCTCCCTCACTCACTCTCTCTCTCTCTCTCTCTCTCTCTCTCTCTCTCTCTCTCTCTCTCTCTCTCTCTCTCTCTCTCTCTCTCTCTCTCTCTCTCTCTCTCTCTCTCTCTCTCTCTCTCTCTCTCTCTCTCTCTCTCTAATTGCTATTTGAGATCCCTGATGGGAGTACGGGTGGAGGAGAGAGAGGAGGAGGCGCGGGGATCAGCACAGAGGGGAGAGAGGGAGGGAGAGGAGGGAAAGAGAGGGAGAGAGTGTAGGGATAAAGAAAAGATAAAATAATTAGTCTGGATGGAAGATTGTCAGTGAGAGAAAATAATTGAGAGAGGAAAAAATGGAGAAAACCCAATAACGCCAGAGAGAGAGAGAGAGAGAGAGAGAGAGAGAGAGAGAGAGAGAGAGAGAGAGAGAGAGAGAGAATTTCTAGTGTTCAATGTGTATATAGTTGAAAGGAGGAAGAAACACGCGACACGGAGAATGAAATACACACAAAAAAATAGAAAAAGAGGAAAAAGAATAACGCCAAAAAATAGAACAATAAAAAGAAATAGAAAAAAAAAATTATCAGGAAACCTTTCAATTTAGACGCCTTACTAAAAAGATTTCCTCTTGTATGTTTGAAATGGTGGTGGTGGTGGTGGTGGTGACGGGAAGAGGGAGAGGGAGAGGGAGAGGGAGAGAGAGAGGGAGTCAGTTATTCATATGCTTGTGGGGCAGAGAGGAGAGTGTGAAGCTGGCAACAAAGGAACAAGGAGGAGGAAGAGGAGGAGGAGGATGAGCAAGAGGAGGATAGTGATAAGGAAGACCATGATGATGAAGAAATGAAAACAAAACAGAAAGAGAAGGAGGAGAATTAAGATGAGGATGAACAAGAAGAGAAGAGAGAAGAAGAAAAAAAAGAAAAGGAGTAGGAGAAGGAACACGAAAAAAATAAGCATGAAGAGGAAGAGGAGGAGAAAGAAGAGAAGGCGTGTAGGAAACAAATAACAAGAACCATAGAAAAAAAAGAAGAAAAAGAAAAAAACAGGAACAAAAAATTATAAATAAATAAACAAAACGATGAAGATAGACGAAAACAGACAAACAACAACAGTAACAACAACAACAACAACAGAGGGGGAGGGACGAGGATAGGGACAGAGATGGGGTGAGAGATGAAGGACAAGAGAATGACTGAAAAACACAGGCTGATGAGTAACCCTTGGACTCCTCCCTGTTGTTTTGCTGCCCTGTTCTTCAGCCGCGGCCACCCAGAGAGGTGATGAGATGCGAGGAGCAGACAGGAGCGAGGAAGGTCAAAAGGTCAGTCAGCACTAGGTCAGCTGCTGAGTGAAGGTGCTATGAGTGTTGTGATGAGATCCGACACTTACGTACGCACTTACACCGGCACGCACTCACGCACTGACGCACACACACACACACACACACACACACACACACACACACACACACACACACACACACACACACACACACACACACACACACACACACACACACACACATACGTTCTTAAAATGATGCTGATGTTGTCGCTACTAGATAATCATGAGTGCTTCGTTTTAATTTTGTTGATTTGGAACGTGAGGAAAGGTTAAATTACACACACACACACACACACACACACACACACACACACACACACACACACACACACACACACACACACACACACACACACACACACACACACTTTCACGCTGACTAAAGCAAAGCAGTACCTCATTTTAATTCTGATGTCTAAAAAAAATAACAAATAAAATGAAAGCGTATAAAATGTAGTCTTAAATTATATAAGAGCATTAAAAGTACTTAGCAAAACATTAATACAGATAATTAGAATGAGAGAAAATAAAAAGAAGAAATACTGTTGCTCTTAATGATTGTGAGTTGGGTTAAGTTGAAGTGATTAGAATGAAAAAAAAGTTAATTCTCTTCCAGCTTGTGTTTCTTTAAATCCAAACTTCCCTCGCAGGAACAATATTGCTGCAAACCGTTTTCTTTTCTTGAGGTTTTAGTAAACGTTGCTAAGTTCCGTTCTCTCTCTCTCTCTCTCTCTCTCTCTCTCTCTCTCTCTCTCTCTCTCTCTCTCTCTCTCTCTCTCTCTCTCTCTCTCTCTCTCTCTCTCTCTCTCTCTCTCTCTCTCTCTCTCTCTCTCTTTTACTCTCTTTTTCTTTTGTTTTCCAGAGAGAGAGAGAGAGAGAGAGAGAGAGAGAGAGAGAGAGAGAGTATTTGTGATATTCATATATGCAGTCAAGAAATTAATGCAGCCACATTCTTTTTTTTCCTTTTTTTTGTGTGTGTTTTGTATGTATAACTATGTATATTTACTGCTAATTTTTTTTTTTTTTTTTTACATCCCAGTTCTGCAGGATTAAGCTCAGCGCATCGCGCGAGAGAGCTGCTGTGAACATCTTACTTTTTGTGCGCATATGTAAATTTCTGGAGTGCATGTGTGTATCTACTTAAACGTGTGTGTGTGTGTGTGTGTGTGTGTGTGTGTGTGTGTGTGTGTGTGTGTGTGTTCGTTCACGTTCTTCCCTTTCTCTTTCTTGCTCACATACTTATAAAAACAATCTGCTTCAACAAGTGAAAGAGTACGCACACACACACACACACACACACACACACACACACACACACACACACACACACACACACACACACACACACACACACACACACACCTCTTGTCTTGTCGCCTTATTATATAATTCTTTTCTACCATCTGTTTGAGAGTCTGTCTGTCTGTCTTCTCTCTCTCTCTCTCTCTCTCTCTCTCTCTCTCTCTCTCTCTCTCTCTCTCTCTCTCTCTCTCTCTCTCTCTCTCTCTCTCTCTCTCTCTCTCCATTAATATTCAGGGCGGCCAGTATGGTAATCTCAGGCCAGGTCGGACCGCCACTTTTGGGGCGTCGCCGGCTGCTAATTGTGGGCCGATAGTGATCAACGCGCTGCTGATTCATGAGCAAAACCGAGACCCAGAAAAGACCCACAGAAGGCGCTGACGGAGACGAGGACTAATGAATGTGCACTGGCCTTCAGCTGCCGCCGCCTGCTGGGTCAGGGCTGGTGTGGGGGGAGGTGTGAAGGAAGGATAAACTACATCTAAACCTAAAGCCTCGTGTCGTGTCCTCTCTGCCCTCCATTGGTTTGTTACTCCAGCGCGCCCGTATGCTGGACGAAGGCGTGAGGGGTAGTTTTGCGTGTGGTGGGGGCGTGATGGGCAGTGTTGCGGGTGGGAGAGCGTGAGGGGCAGTGTGTTTCGGGTGGTGGGGTTATGATGGGCAGTGTGTTGCTGGTGGTGGAGGAGTGAGGGGCAGTGTGTTGCTGGTGGGAGGACGTGAGAGGCAGTGTGTTGCTGGTGGGAGGACGTGAGGGGCAGTGTGTTGCTGGTGGGAGGACGTGAGGGGCAGTGTGTTGCTGGTGGGAGGACGTGAGAGGCAGTGTGTTGCTGGTGGGAGGACGTGAGGGGCAGTGTGTTGCTGGTGGGAGGACGTGAGAGGCAGTGTGTTGCTGGTGGGAGGACGTGAGAGGCAGTGTGTTGCTGGTGGGAGGACGTGAGGGGCAGTGTGTTGCTGGTGAGAGGACGTGAGAGGCAGTGTGTTGCTGGTGGGAGGACGTGGGGGGCAGTGTGTTGCTGGTGGGAGGACGTGAGAGGCAGTGTGTTGCTGGTGGGAGGACGTGAGGGGCAGTGTGTTGCTGGTGGGAGGACGTGAGAGGCAGTGTGTTGCTGGTGGGAGGACGTGAGGGGCAGTGTGTTGCTGGTGGGAGGACGTGAGGGGCAGTGTGTTGCTGGTGGGAGGACGTGAGGGGTAGTGTGTTGCTGGTGGGAGGACGTGAGAGGCAGTGTGTTGCTGGTGGGAGGACGTGAGGGGCAGTGTGTTGCTGGTGGGAGGACGTGAGGGGCAGTGTGTTGCTGGTGGTGGAGGAGTGAGGGGCAGTGTGTTGCTGGTGGGAGGACGTGAGAGGCAGTGTGTTGCTGGTGGGAGGACGTGAGAGGCAGTGTGTTGCTGGTGGGAGGACGTGAGGGGCAGTGTGTTGCTGGTGGGAGGACGTGAGGGGCAGTGTGTTGCTGGTGGGAGGACGTGAGAGGCAGTGTGTTGCTGGTGGGAGGACGTGAGGGGCAGTGTGTTGCTGGTGGGAGGACGTGAGGGGCAGTGTGTTGCTGGTGGAAGGACGTGAGGGGCAGTGTGTTGCTGGTGGGAGGACGTGAGGGGCAGTGTTACAGGGCAGGGCATATGTAGGCTCAACTTACCTTCTTCAGTGTGCCGACGCTGGTGCCGAGGAAGGCTACGGTGTGGGCGGCGGTGGCAGTTCCCTGCACGCCGGTCACTAACACTCGCGGCAGCCGTAGCGCAGCACGGCCCACCATAGGCGCGGGGCCGGATATTTTGAGGCCCACCTCGCAGAAGGAGAGAATGTTGCCCATGGCGCCCTGTTGGGGACACTTGCCGTTGAGGATGGTGCCCGAGATGTACTCCATGCTGCGGTACTGCATGGACCCGTTGAAGCACATGTGGATGTTCTCGTTGAACTTTGCCTCGATGTCGTGGACGGAGTACACGCACACGGCGGAGGCGGTCTCGGGGCGTGCTGTGTGGCCCTCAGAGGGAGCGAAGGCCGCCACTAATACGTGGCCTCCCTCGGCTACGCCCACGCTGGCAGCCAAATCGCTACCGGCCACCACCAGCTTGGCATCCTGCACCAGGTTATAGTTGACGCCGTCGCCGCCCACACACTCCAGCGTGATCTCCGTGTACGAGTCATAGTTGGCGTCGGTGATGCAGGAGCGCGAGATACGGCTGATGTAGCCAAGCTCCTCCTGCCCTGGCAAGTGTGACTTCTTCTGCACCGTCACGAAGTACACGTAGTTGTTGTCCGTGAAGCCGTACACGTACTGCACCAAGAAGTGGTCCCGCACCTTGACATCGATGCGCAGCAGAGACTGTTTGGAGAAGGAGTATTCGGCGTAGTCCAGGTCGTAAAGGTTCCTGGTGGAGATGGCGGGCACGTCGTGGCGGTAGTCGCCTACCGTGGTGAAGGTGGTGCCCACGTACAGGGCGGAAGATCTCCCCCAGGGACTGTAGCGCTCGGGCCCCACGAAGGCAAAGGTGGAGGCGTCAGGGTGGTTGGCAGCGACTGACCGTGGAATGTAGTCCTCGTGCACCGACAGGTTGCCCAGGCGGTACGTGTCGCACGCGCCCTGCGACACCGAGCCGCAAGCGATGACGGCACTGACGGAGGGTGCCACGACTAGCAGCTTGTTGTAGTTGTCGGTGGGCACCTGGTAGATGTGGTCGTCGCAGCTGGCGGCATGGCACTCTGGGGAGTCGAGGCGTGGCCCTGTTACCACCTGGTGCACGGGTAGGAAGGAACCGCCGTCCAGCTGATACAGGCGGTTCACGGCTCCCAGGTAAACGTCATCCGTGTCGGGGTCAAGGGCCAGGTGGGTGAGGCGGTGGCTGGTGTTGGCCGGCGTGAACTGCGCCACCACCGCCCGCGTCACGTTGATGGCTACCGAGCCGGCGTTCTGGTCCCATGACACCGCCTCAGATTTCTCCTGCGGGGGACGGAGGCCCCCGCCCGCCTCCGGCAGCAGCGAGCCGCCGAGGACGAGATGCAGTCCGCTCAGTAGGAGGTAGAGGCGGACGGCCCGGACAGCCACAGGGTGAGCCGCTGGTGCCATGGCGGCTCTGGGCGACACTCACCGTAAGGAGACCCTGGCGCCGCCTCGCCGGCCCATCCTGGGGAAGAGAAACACCTGGTTAGCGCCGCGGCACTTCACACACTCACACACTCACAAACTCATACACTCATATCCTCAAAAGGCCCACACTCGCTGACAAGCAAAACATCACACGCTTCTTGTACGTCTTCTTTCTCATCCTCGTATTCTCTCCCACAGCCCAACTTCTCCAGCTTTGTCCCTCCCCCCCACGCTGCTGCCATCCTCCACCCTCCCCTCTCCTCCCTCCTTTCCCCACACAGCCCTTCCCCGTCCTCTCAGCTGAAGAGGACCATTAAAACTAACACGGTGATGTGCGAGGCGGGGCGGCAGAGTTCCCAAGTTTAACTAACGGAAAGAATTGGAAGTATTCTTGATCCCGGAGAGAGGCCAGACTGGGCCTTGCTGGCAAGGAGGGGGTGAAGAGGAGGAGGAGGAGGAGGAGGAGGAGGAGGAGGAGGAGGAGGAGGAGGAGGAGGAGGAGGAGATGAAGAAAAGTAAAAAAAATAAAGGAAGCAAGAGTGAAGGAGAAAGCGACAAGGGAGAGGGAAAAATTCGAATGAAGGAAGAGAGAGAATATGAAAAAAAAATCCAATGTGAAGAATTTAAGATACAATGAGAAGAATGAATAAAAGAACAGGACTATCCAGCAGAGAGAGAGAGAGAGAGAGAGAGAGAGAGAGAGAGAGAGAGAGAGAGAGAGAGAGAGAGAGAGAGAGAGAGCACTCTCTCTCTCTCTCTCTCTCTCTCTCTCTCTCTCTCTCTCTCTCTCTCTCACACACACACACACACACACACACACACACACACACACACACACACACACACACACACACACACACACACACACACACACACACACACACACACACACACACACACACACACACGGCCAGAAGAAATAAAAAAAGATGAAACAGAAGAAGATAAAACATAAAAGAGGAGGAATGAGGAAGCAAAGAGAGAAGAAACAGGAGACGAAAGAACAAGACAAGGAGGAGATGGAAGACGAGCAAGGATAAAAGGAGAAGGAGAAGGAACACGAAGAGAAGAAGCAAGGACTGGAAGAGGAGTGTGAGAAAGAAGAGGTGGATGAAGAGGAAGAGGAAGAAGAGGAGGCCTTTTCTCTTCCTCCTTTATATATATATTTTTTTATGTAATTTAAATCTTCTGCTGAATATACACACATCTTGAGAGAGAGAGAGAGAGAGAGAGAGAGAGAGAGAGAGAGAGAGAGAGAGAGAGAGAGAAGGAAGAATGGATGATGATTCCTCTCTTATCTTTCATTATCCATCTTTATCTTCCTCTTTTTCTTCACTTCTTTCCACATTTTCTCTCTCTCTCTCTCTCTCTCTCTCTCTCTCTCTCTCTCTCTCTCTCTCTCTCTCTCTCTCTCTCTCTCTCTCTCTCTCTCCTCTCCCTCCGTCGTGGTGGAGACTATGAATTAAAATGTTCTCTCACAGGAGCTGATGACGCTGCCGCTGGTGAATAGGACCTCTGGGAGTGTTGTGGGAGGAGGAGGAGGAAGAGGAGGAGGAGGAGGAGGAGGAGGAGGAGGAGGAGGAGGAGGAGGAGGAGGAGGGGAGAGAAAAGACGCATGAAAGAAGAGGGAAGGAGGACATGTCTGAGGAATGAAATGTTGAAAAGAGGTATGAGAGAGAGAGAGAGAGAGAGAGAGAGAGAGAGAGAGAGAGAGAGAGAGAGAGAGAGAGAGAGAGAGAGAGAGAGAGAAAAGAAATGTGGAGTTTTGAGCTTTTTCTTTTACTTTTTTTTCATTTCTTTTACTTAACATGATTTTATTCTCATTTTTCTCTCTCTTTCTTTGTTTCCTCAAATCCAATGGACCCTCATTTATATCACGTGTTCCCTGCATTCATTATTCTTTATCTTCATGCCTTCATTTCATTCTCCTTTTCTCTTTCTTTGTTTCCATGCTATATTCCTTACTTAATATCACACCCTCACTTCTTTCCCCCTTTCTTCTCTTTGTTTCCTGACCTCTCTCGCCCTCTCGTGACCTCAGCTGACCACCCTTAGTGCCACAATCATCACCTCACCCCCGCGGCTCTTCCCGCCAAAAACGCCAAAAAGTTACGCCCGTTTTCAGAAATGTTTGGTTTTCTCTTATGTTTTCAAATGGCAAAATCATTCGTGTGGTTTTCATGTGTTTTTTTTCCCATTGATGTTGAAGAGTGTTTGTTAATCCATCACTGAGGTTATTAAAGAATACTTGTAAATCCTTGTAATTTCCACACGAGTGACTGCATCTTGGTGATAGATTAGTGGTGGAAAGGTCTCTTCATTTTTTAGTGTTTTGGTGGTTGGTTTCGTATTTTTGGCCTTATATAATTTACTACGCGTTTTTAGGGGTGTTTTCGTGATTTCAGTGAAGAGTTTAAGGTAATGCTGCAACATTAATGGGGTAAAACACTTCTTGCCAAGCTACTAAAGAATTTCAGGGCTATTTTGATGATTGTAGTGACAGTTTTAACACTTTCAATACTGAGACGCATTTTTACCTTAAGTTTTGGGTGTGATTAGACGATTAGATTTGCATTAGGAAGGATTTATGGAGGGGAGATTATTAATGGTTCCGAGACTTCACTATTTTAATCCCACATAAGTTTCTGACGCTGTGTAAAATCGCTAAATAGTAAACCAGAGTAAATATGAAAATACGTCCTGGTACTGAAGAGGTTAACAATAATTCTGCATTAAAAGAAAAAAAAAAAAACGAAAATGTATTGTACTTTCCGAGGATACGTTCATGAATATAACGACAGTTTGATAATAATTCTACAATATCACGAAAAAAAAAAAAAACGCCTCGAGAAACAATCCAATCACCAGCATATTCTTTGAAAAACACTCCAGATGAAAGCCAGTACCATCTAACCCCTTCAGTACCATGACGTGTTTCGATATTCATTCTGCTTAATATTTGGTGACTTTCTACAGCTTCAGGTACTTATGTGGAGGATTAAAATAGTGAAGACTCTGGCCATTAATCTTCTGACCTCCATAGACCCTTCCTAACGTCAATAAAATGGTCTAATCGTACACAAATCTCAAGGTAAAAAATGCGTCCCAATATTGAATGGGTTAAGACTACAGCACCAAGGAAATCGAGGAGCTTAGAACCGCGGCAGGTATAGCGACACATCCCGCCTTCCTTCATACGATACACGACTCCCTCGATACATTTCTGGCGTGCTGTCGTCCCGGAGAAGCCACCCGTGTCCCTGGCGTGAGGGGAAGGCGCCCCTACATCACTCCTTAATGGCAGGGGAGCTACAGGAGGAAAGGGGAAAGGCAAAGGGAACTGTGAGGATGTTTGAAGAAGGAAAGGGTAGAGGCAAGAGACGGTGTGGCGTTTTGAAATGGGAGAAATGGAAGGGAGAGGATGGTAAGTTGATGTAGGATGATGAGAAAGAGATGGGAGGTAATGAGAGAGAGAGAGAGAGAGAGAGAGAGAGAGAGAGAGAGAGAGAGAGAGAGAGAGAGAGAGAGAGAGAGAGAGAGAGAGAGAGAGAGAGAGGATAAAGGAGTGTGGGAAGAAAGGGTGGAGCAGAACGAGGATCACAAAAAGAATAAAAGGGAAGGAGGGGGAAGGGAAGGGAAGGGAAGGGCAGGGCAGGGAAGGAGGAGAGGGACAGAAGGAATGGGAAAAAATGCAGAATAGAATTGGAGTTGATATGATTAGAGGGCGTGGCTGTGACGAAAGGAGGAGGATGAGGAGGAGGAGGAGGAGGAGGAGGAGGAGGAGGAGGAGGAAGAGGAGGAGGAGGAGGAGGGGAATAATAAGTGAAAGGGATATGGAAGAAGTCGAGTGGCGTGAGAGAGAGAGAGAGAGAGAGAGAGAGAGAGAGAGAGAGAGAGAGAGAGAGAGAGAGAGAGATGGCCTTGTGTTCAGCCCAGTTGTGATCCTTTTGCTGTCGAGATGGAGAGACAAAGAGGGAAGGGGGGGAGAGATGGAGGGAAGGAAGGAGGGAGGGAGGAAGAGAAGGAGGGAGGGAAGGAGAGAAGGAGGGAGGAGTCCACTGGCGATGAACTGATCTGTCTCTCATCTCCCTCCTTCCCTCCCTTCCCTCCCAACTCTCCCCTCCACTTCATTTTACTCTCCCTCCCTCTCTCTCTCTTTCTCTCTTTCTATCTATACATTCCCTGATCGTATTGTATTTTCTCTCTCTCTCTCTCTCTCTCTCTCTCTCTCTCTCTCTCTCTCTCTCTCTCTCTCTCTCTTCTTTCTTTTGTCGTCTCTTTGTTGGTTTTGTTTAAGTATTCCTTTCTCAAATTACTCTCTCTCTCTCTCTCTCTCTCTCTCTCTCTCTCTCTCTCTCTCTCTCTCTCTCTCTCTCTCTCTCTCTCTCTCTCTCTCTCTCTCGTCCATAACCTGAAACTAGGCATTCAAATTCTCTCCCTTTCTTCTCTACCCATCCCTCTGTTTCTCAACCTTTCCTGTTTCTCCTCTCTCTCTCTCTCTCTCTCTCTCTCTCTCTCTCTCTCTCTCTCTCTCTCTCTCTCTCTCTCTCTCTCTCTCTCTCTCTCTCTTTCACGGACCTCTCACAACCCCTCCTCTTCGCCCTCTTCACCTTCTGTTCACCCCTCTCTAATTTGTTAAGCCTCTCATGTTCTGATGATGATGATGATGATGATGATGATGATGATGATGATGATGATGGTGGTGATGATGGGATGGTGTTGCTGTGACTAGCTTTGGGTACATCTGTTTTTGTATTGGTAGTAGTAGTAGTAGTAGTAGTAGTAGTAGTAGTAGTAGTAGTAGTAGTAGTAGTAGTAGTAGTAGTAGTGGTGGCAGTAGTAGTAGCAGTTGTAGTAGTAGTAGTAGAGTAGGAGGAGGAGGAGGAGGAGGAGGAGGAGGAGGAGGAGGAGGAGGAGGAGGAGCAATAATAGTAGCAGCAGTAGTAGAAGCAAAAGACATTAGTAGAAGGAAGTAGTAGAAATAATCGTGCTAATAGTAGTAGTAGTAGTAGCATTAGAAAAATCACCAGTACCAGCAGTTATCAATAAAAGCAGCAGCAGGAAGCAGCAGTAGCAGTGGTAGTAGTAGTAGTAGTAGTAGTGGCAGTGCAGCAGCAGCAGCAGTGGTGGCAGTAGTAGCAGTGGCAGTGGCAGAGTGGAGTGATTGCAGTGGTGGTCAGGAGTAATAGTAGTGGTGGTAGTGGTAGTGGTGGTAGTGGTGTAGTAGTGGCAACAACAATAGCAGTAATAGTAATAACGACAACAACAACAATAATAATAATAATAATAATAATAATAATAATATAATAATAATAATAATAATGAAATAATAATAATAATAATGATAATAATAACAACAACAACAACAACTATAACAGTAATTTTTCTCTTCCACAGGTGAGCAAAATAAAAGAAGACGAAAATACCTGGAATTTTGTTAAAGGGACAGACCAAGTAAGTGTGTGTGTGTGTGTGTGTGTGTGTGTGTGTGTGTGTGTGTGTGTGTGTGTGTGTGTGTAAAAGTGAAACACACACTCACAAAAAGAAGGGAAGAAAAACCAACAAAAATGAAGACTGAGAGAAAAAAGTCAGCGAAGAATAGAAAATGAGGAGGAGGAGGAGGAGGAGGAGGAGGGAGGAGGAGAGAAAAATGAGAGGGGAGAAGAAGGAAGATTTATAGAGAGGGAAAGGAGGGAGAGAAACTATGGAAGGGAGAGGTTGATGTTGGGGTGTGCCGTCCTGTATGTAGAGAGAGAGAGAGAGAGAGAGAGAGAGAGAGAGAGAGAGAGAGAGAGAGAGAGAGGGAAGAAGGGAGAGAAGGAGCCTCCCGGTGCGATGGAACAAGAGGGAGGGAACGAAGGGCCCTCCATTCTCCCTTGCTTTCCTCTCTCTCTCTCTCTCTCTCTCTCTCTCTCTCTCTCTCTCTCTCTCTGAAACCCCATGCGG
Organism: Portunus trituberculatus; assembly: GCF_017591435.1. Lineage (NCBI taxonomy): Eukaryota > Metazoa > Arthropoda > Malacostraca > Decapoda > Portunidae > Portunus > Portunus trituberculatus. The sequence goes on from NC_059273.1 coordinate 11,659,624, forward strand.
AAAATGAGAGAAAAGAGAGAGAGAGAGAGAGAGAGAGAGAGAGAGAGAATAGAAAACGAAACGCAATACAAGGACGAAACATGTACAATACGTACACAAACACACACACACACACACACACACACACACACACACACACACACACACACACACACACACACACACACACACACACGTAGGGTAACGTCTGGCTGTCTCGTCAGAGACTGCAGCAGATCAAACAGTGAATTACATAGGAATAAAAAGGAAAAAACATATATATATATATATATATATATATATATATATATATATATATATATATATATATATATATATATACATTAAAATATGAAGAATAAATTGAATTATTGTAAGAAATCGATAAAAAAAGAGGGAAACTGAATTATATTTAAGAAAAAGAAAAAAATACATAAAAAACGAAAAAGAAAACAATGAGGACAGTTTAAGAATAATCACTAAAAAAAAAAACAACTAAATATACAAAAATACTGAATATTTTTTTACCTAAACTGAAAAAAAGGAAAAAAAAAGAAAAGAAAAGCGAATAAAAAAAAAACACACAACCCCCGAAAAAAGGAAGAAAAATAGAGAAAAAAAAGTACACCTGTCGACAGGAGCCATTTTCATCCTTAAAACGCGCAGGGATACGGTTCAGAACTGCGCTGCGCAATCCATTGACGCCGAGAGACTGACACTCGCTCTAAACGCCGCTTAATCGAATCAGCGCTAGAGAGAGAGAGAGAGAGAGAGAGAGAGAGAGAGAGAGAGAGAGAGATTTTTGCTCCCTCTCGTGTTTTGAGATGGAGAGAGATGGTGAAGTAGAGAAGTGAAGGATGATGGTGTGTGGAAGGATTACTGTGATGCTGGAAGGAAGGAAGGAAGGGATGAAGGATTGAAGGAAGCAAGGAGGGAAGTGATGAAAATAATACAAGACTGACTCAATTTTTTGGTTAGTGAAAGATGAAAAATGCAAGGAAAGTGATGAATATAAACTAAAGGAAAGGAAGGAAGGAAAGAAGGAAGGAAGGAAGGAAAAAAGGAGGGAAGGAAGGAAGAAAGAACATTGTATTAAGACTGGAAAAATTTGTTGTGAAAAATAATGAAAGTTGATATGAGAAGAAAATATATAAGAAAAGGACAGGAAAAAAAAAAAATGAATAGAATAGGAAGAGAACAAGAAAATGAAAAAGAAATAAGAAACAATGAAAATGAAAGATGAAAGAAATATCACAAGTAATGAAGGAAGGAATGAAGACCAGGGAAACTAATGAAGGTATGAAGGAAAGGGAAGAATAGGAGTAATATGATATACGTGATGAAGGAAGGAGAGGAGGGAAGACAAATGAAGAAGAATTACTTTGAAAAAAAATATAGGAAGACAGGAATAATGAAGGAAGAAAGGAAGAAGGATATAAATGAACATAAGAAATAATGATAATGAAGGAAATGAAGGAATGAAAGAAGCGAAGGAGAAAAAGGAAACAGATGAAAAAAAAATATTGCTGTAGGAAGAAGACAAACGAAGATGAATTACTGGAAAAAAATGAAGGAAGAGAAGGAGGAAGAAGGATATAAATGAAAATAAGAAATAATGACTCGTATGTAATAAAGGAAGGAGAGAAGGACACAAAGAAGGACACTGAAGGAAATGAAGGAATGAAAGAAGCGAAGGAGAGAAAGAAGGAAACAGATGAAGAGAAAAGAAATAAGGCTGTAAGAATAAGAGTGAAAGAAAAAGGAAAGATAAAATTAAGAAAATGAGAAATGAGCAATAGAAAAGGAAAAAGGAAAATTACAGAAAAAAATACACATGAACGGAAATAAGAAAAGGAAAATACGACACAAATGAATAAAGAAGAAAGGAAACAGAGAGAGAAAGAGAGAAACGAAGAAAAAAATGAAGAAATGAGGAAAAAAGAAAGAAGAAAACGAGGGAAAATAAACCGCATATCTCCCCCTTAAAAAAAAAAACGAAATGAAAAAAAAAAAAAAAAAACGAAGGAAATAAACAGAAATAAAAGATAAACGAAGGAAAATAAGCAGAAATAAGATAATAATAAGATACAAACACTAGATATGGTGGTACGTAGAGAGCAAAGAAGTACGGTGAAGGAGGGGGAGCTAATGAAGGAAATGAAGGAAGGGAAGGGTAATGAGGGAAGACAGGTGCCCTCAGGAGACGCGTAGGACAGGTAGCACAGGTAGTGGGAGCCTCACGAACGTCACTCCATCATCGTCACGGGAAGAAGGAAATAATCGAAGGAGAACAAGAAGGAAACGTGAAATTAATGATTTGTTACGCTTCTTCCTCCCTTCCTTCCTCCATCTTAATTCTCTCTCTCTCTCTCTCTCTCTCTCTCTCTCTCTCTCTCTCTCTCTCTCTCTCTCTCTCTTCGTGTGAGGGAGAGATGCAAGGGAGGACACATGGAGGGAAATGAGAGGAAAAAATGGCTGACTTAAGAGAGAATGAGGAAAAAGAGGAAAGAAGATCATTTGAAAGAGTATTATGAGAGATTTAAAGGAAGAGAAGGAAAGAAGGAGAGAGGAAAAGAAAGAAAAGAAGGAAAGAGACACGGAGAGAGAATAGGGAACTTGCAGGAATGGAAAGAATGAAAAGGAGAGATAAGATTAAGGAAAGGAAGAAGAGAGAGAGAGAGAGAGAGAGAGAGAGAGAGAGAGAGAGAGAGAGAGAGAGAGAGAGAGAGAGAGAGAGAGAAAGGTAAAGCTCGGAAGTAAATCTGAAAAAAGTGTGAAAATGTAGGAAAGAAGAAAACTTAGACATATGTAAATAAAATAAAATGAGAGAGAGAGAGAGAGAGAGAGAGAGAGAGAGAGAGAGAGAGAGAGAGAGAGAGAGAGAGAGAAGATAGGAGAAAGATGGAGAGAAGAAGAGATGTAGGGAAGGAAGGAAGGAGAAATAAAGGAGTTTTAGGAAGGGGAGATGGAATGGAGGAAAGTCTAGGAAGGAAGGAGGAAAGGGAGAAACACGTGGGAGAAGTGAGAGAAATATAAAGAGAAGTGTGGAAAGGAGAAACTAAAGGAGAGAAGAAGGATAGAACGGAGGGAGTGAAGGAGAGAGGGAGAATCTAAAGAAAGATGCAAGTAGAAGAGAGAGAGAGAGAGAGAGAGAGAGAGAGAGAGAGAGAGAGAGAGAGAGAGAGAGAGAGAGAGAGAGTATTTTAGAATGAAAGAGAGAACTGCTAGAGAAAAGCGAGAGATGACAGAGGAATACACACACACACACACACACACACACACACACACACACACACACACACACACACACACACACACTCTCTCTCTCTCTCTCTCTCTCTCTCTCTTTTTTTTTTTTTTTTATTTAAACATAATTTATACAGAAGAACATGTACCCAAAGGCGCACTGTCGTGTGCTACCTATTCTAAGGGTACTACAATCTATTTCTCTACAATATTTACAAGACTTAAAAATAGATAATATACAAGATGGAGCACTGTTCTTTTCACTTCACTAGCACTATTCACGCACTGCACTACACTGAGTGTCACGTCACAAAGAGTGTCAGAGGAGTTGGCAGTGTCTGTCTCCACTTATGTGCCATCAGTTTGACACTGTGTGTGTTCATCTCCTGGACGTGAGGCACCGCGGCCGTGAACAAGTTCCACATCCTGGAGACGCGTCCTGCGAAGGTGCGTTGATGCTGACACCCGTGGGATCGCGGCACCTCTACGGCGTCACCACCATTGAGCACCGTTCTCGTGCTCCGTGCGGTGACTCTCAGAGGATGACGCAGCCCTGCCAGATGTGGCACTCTTTGCACCTGTGCCTTATGGAACACTACGATCGCCGCCACATCTCTGCGGTGTTCCAGTGAATCAAGGGACGCTCAGGCTCTGGGTGAGGTGGTATTGCAGCATCTACTAGCCGTATGGCGCGGCGTTGGATGCTGTCCAGTCTCCTTCTGTGTGTGGCGGCACAGGACATCCAGGAGAGCTGCGTACTCAAGGTGGGGCCGCACCTGTGCCTTGTACAGCAGCAGTCTCCCCTTCCTGTCGAGGAAACTGGCGATCCTTCTGAGAGCGGAGATCCTGTGAGAGGCTTTCTTGGCAATGGTTTTGACATGGCTGTCAAACCTCAGCCCTCGATCCACCTCCACTCCAAGTATCTTGACGTCATCTTGGAGTGGGAGAGCAGCAGCGCCAAAGACAACTTTCCTGCCATTGCTGCCATGGCGGCTGGGGACCGAGAGACAACCATTGCCTGTGTCTTCTCCGGCGCGAATGTCACTTGCCAGCGAGCACCCCTCCTCTATCACTCGTAGCTGCTGATTGATGGCCTCAGCAGCCCGCCCACTGTCCTGGCGTGGATAGGTATAGGAGAGGGTGCAGTCATCAGCATAGGCCTTGACTCCTGGCAGTAGCTGGAGAAGATCATCCACGTAGATATTCCACAGGAGTGGGCCAAGAATTGAACCCTGTGGCACTGATGCCTCCACAGGCAGGGACTCAGATGTTTGCCCGTTGACAACCACCTTGAGGCTTCTGTCCTGCAGGTAATTTCCCAGGAGTCGTAGCAAGCCACCCTGGATGCCTTTAGCACGAAGCTTTTCCAGTAATCCGTTGTGCCATACTTTATCAAAAGCTCCAGCTATGTCCAAAGCAACCACTATAGTGTCCTTGCCGTCGTCGAGGGCGTCCTGCCACTGCCTGGTGAGAAGCATCATTAGGTCGGAGGTTGACCTTCCAGGTCTGAACCCAAACTGTTGGTCTGAGAGGAGGGCATTGTCCTTGAGATGGCTACACACCACCTCTGCCACGACCCTCTCAAACACTTTACCCACCACTGACAACAGGGATATGGGTCTGTAGTTTTTTGGGTCCGTCCTGGAGCTTTTTGTGTGCAGGAACTACTCGAGCCTCCTTCCACACTGAAGGCCAGACGTTTTCCCGTACACAAGTTGTGAAGACTTGGGTGAGAGGGGCAGCCAGTTCCTGGGAGCATCGCTTCAGCAGGTGCGGGCTGATGTCATCAGGGCCGGTGGCTTTCTGTGTGTCCAGCCCCGCAATAATCGCTTCACCTGCTGATGCGTCACCTCCACCATGGTGACAGTCTTCTCACATTGCTGGACCAGCTGAGGCGGTGGCTGCTGTGGATTCCCCACCTTCATTTTTCCAGCAAACAAGGAAGCCAGCAACTGTGCCCTCTCCTTACTGCTGGTGGCGACAGTACCGTCCTGCTTGCTGAGGGAGGGATGGATTCTTGGTGGCCAGTTCCTGTTTGTCCTTAACAAGGGACCACCAAGTTTTGTTTCCTACGCCAGTGCCACACAGTTTCCGGCGCAGGCTTTCCTCCCACTTTTTTAAGGCCCACTTGCTGGTTACCACCATCCTCCTGCATGCAGCCCTATGCAAGTCCTTGTTGCGCCGAGTCGGGTTCCTCTTGTAGCGGAGCCAGGCAGCATACTTTGCCTCAGCAGCAACACGGCAACGGTAGCCAAACCATGGCTGATCCGTCGGTCTGGTGGTGTATTCCCTGTGTGGGACGTGGCGTCTCTGGAGGGCGAGAAGGTGAGAGGTGAGTGCAAGTGCTTCACTCTCTGCTCCTCCCTGTAGCAGAGTGGCCCATGGGGTGTGGGTCAGGTCGCGGCGCAGGGAAGCCCAGTCTGCTTTGTTCCACAGCCAGATGGTGCGGGTGGTGGCCTCGTCCTGAGCCACGCCCACTTCCAGCTGTGTCAGTACAGCGTGATGATCAGAGCTGCCCACGAGCCCCAGCTGATGACACTGAAGCTTGTCCTCCTGGTAGTCTGAGATGACAGGGTCTAATGTCCCTCCTCGTTCATGTGTGGGGAAGGTGACATGATCTGTCAGACCCTGCACCTCAGGAGATTCTCGTAGGCGTCTCTTTCCAGGTGGTGATTGAGATCCCCCACAATCAGCACGTGGCTGCAGCTGTGTGCCATCATCAGGTTGTCTAAAGTCTCAGTCAGGTACAGGAGTGAGTCAGGCCCTTGTCGCGGGGGGCGATACAGGGCACACAGTAGGAGGGCTGAGCGGTCTGCCAGCGTTACTCGGAAGTACATCATCTCCATCAGTGGAGGCGTGTCTATGTCGAGTAGCTGGGCCTGCATTCCTTCCTTGAAGCAGACAGCCACTCCACCTCCTGTTCGCTCCTGTCGGTCCCTCCTCACCCAGTGGGTGAAGCCCTGCATCCTGCCATACGTGGGCTCCACCTCACTGTTCAGCCATGTCTCTGTCACCACAACAACGTCTGCATTGTGTCGTTGCACACAGTTGTGGTATAAGTCTGCAAGGTTAGTCCGGAGACCACGGAC
>NC_059273.1:11670937-11673437 GCF_017591435.1 Portunus trituberculatus
AGTTTTTAAAGGTAGATTTCAATGCGACTTCAGCCACATGTGGTGATTAAATGACGTAAAACACCGTAGGCAGGAAGGGAGAGCGCGGGAGAGAGAGAGAGAGAGAGAGAGAGAGAGAGAGAGAGAGAGAGAGAGAGAGAGAGAGAGAGGAGAATTCATCTTCACAAAAAAAGTTAGTCCCAGAAAAAAGTCAAGTTAGGGAAACACAACAAGAGCAGTCCAGCCTCTCTCTCCCCTCCTTTCCCTCCTTCCCCTCACATTCCCCTCACATTCCCCTCACTTTCCCCTCCCCCCATAACACAAATATTGATGTATGGCCCTGATGCCGCTACTTGGCTCACCACCACCACCACCACCACCACCACCACCACCACCACCACCACCACCACCACCACCACCACCACCACCACCACCACCACCACCACCACCATTACCTACACTACAACCATCACCACCACCATAAGTATTTTTTTTTCCCTTATTTTATTAAGCTTGGCGAGGGTGAGGGAATGTAAGGAGGAGGAGGAAAAGCGAGGGGAAAAACGAACGAGGCGAAAGGGAAATGAGATAATGGGATTGATTAAAACTTTGAGGGTGTTTGAAAGAGTAAAAGAAATGAGAAAGAAAATCAGAGAGAACGAATGATTAGAAACATATCTGAGAAGGAGCCAGGGAGGAGGAAAATTGGTCTGTGTGTGTGTGTGTGTGTGTGTCTGTGTGTGTGTGTGTGTGTGTGTTTGACCAATAAGTCTGTCTTTTTATTTTCTCTTCCTTTTTTTTGTTTCCAGTATTTTCCTAACGAATTTGTTATCTTTGTTAGGTTCTTTTGTTATTCTTGTTTTTTTTTTTTATTATTGCTGTTTGTATTGTTGTTTGTGTGTCTTTGCAGTAGTAGTTTTTCTAGTAGTTGTTGGTTTTACAGTTGTGGTAGTAGTAGTAGTGGTGGTGGTGGTGGTGGTGGTGATAGTAGTAGTAGTAGTTATAGTAGTAATAGTAGGAGTAGTAGTAGTGGTAGCAGTAATAGTAGTAGCAGGAATAGTAGTAGTAGTAGTAGTAGTGGTAGTAGAAGAAGTAGTAGTGATAGTACGTAATAGTAGTATTAATACCAGTAGTAGTAGTAGTAATAGTAGTAATAGTAGTAGTAGTAGTGGTAGTAGTAATAGTAATAGTAGTGATAGTAGTAGTAGTAGTAGTAGTAGTAGTAGTAGTAGTGATAGTAGTAGTAGTAGTAGTAGTAGTAGTAGCAGTAGCAGCAGCAGCAGTAATGGTGGTGAAAATGTGTTATTGATCTTGTTATTGGTGGCAGTAGTAGTGCTGTTTACACTGTTAATCTTCTCTTTCCTCTTGTTCTTTTTCTTCTTGTTCCTCCACCACTTCCTCCACTTCCTCCTCCTCCACCTTCACCACCTCCACCTCCACCTCCTCCACTTCTTCTTCCTGTAGAGGTCGCTGACACTTTCCATCTTGTGCCTTGTTTAGATGCAAGACTGAACGAGCCCCACGAGAGAAGGAACCCCCCCATCTCCTCCCCTCCCTCTCCACTCCCTCCTTCCTTCACTCCCACACACTCCTTCACTCCACAAAAACAAGGGAAGAAGGAGAAAAGAATCAAGGAGTGGGAAGGGGGGGTGGGTGAGGGGACGATGAGGATGGGGAGTGAGAGGGGGCGCCGCTCGACAAAAATAAGACTTAAGTGAGAATTCTGAAGGTGATTTTACTTTTAATTTGGAGACTGACTTGATATTCTCTCCTTCGCTCGCCTTCAGTCTCGTGGGCGTGGTGAAGGAAAAAGAAGGAAGGTGAATGAATTGAGGGAATAGGATAAGAAGGAATAAAGGAAGATAGAGAAAGAATAAGATGCAAAAGAAGGTAAGGAGACACGAATGAAGTAGAGTAGAAGGCAGGAAAAGAGAAATGAAAGGAAAGGAATGAAGGAAAAAAGAAAGGAAATAGAAAAAGAAAATAGGTAGAAAAGAGGAGGTAATAAAAAAGGTAGAAAAGAAAGAAGGAAAGAAGAGACGATAGGAAAAGACCTATGCGTGAAGGAGACAAGTTTGTAAGGAAAGAGAACGAACAAAATGAGGAATCAAGGCAGTGAATGATAAAGAAAAAAGAAAAGGAAAGAAGGAAGGAAGGAAGGAATGAAGGAAGGAGGAAATGGATGGAAAAATGATGGTTAGTTTTTTCTCTTCCTGAATTCGATATCTATATTGCATAATTTTCCCTCCTCTTCCTTCTCTTCTTCTTCTTCCTCCTTCTCCTCCTCCTCCTCCTCCTCCTCCTCCTCCTCCTCCTCCTCCTCCTCCTCCTCCTCCTCCTCCTCCTCCTCCTCTTCCTTCTCCTCCTCCTCCTCCTCCTTCTCCTTCTCCTCCTCCTCCTCCTCCTCCTCCTCCTCATTTTCCCTTAACATCCACAAAAGAGACTAACATTCTTAAGATTTCACTTCCTTGTTCCTCTTCCTCCTCCTCCTCCTCCTCCTCCTCCTCCCTTCTTCCTCCTC
>NC_059273.1:11678437-11693437 GCF_017591435.1 Portunus trituberculatus
GAGGAGGAGGGAAGGGCACAAGAGGTGGTTTGTATTCTGTAATTACGAGACTCAAGGGCGGCCTGGCTGGGGCGTGGTGATGTTACTCGAGCCCCTGGAGGAGGAGGAGGAGGAGGAGGAGGAGGAGGAGGAGGCAAGGTCGACCCTCTGCTTTATCTCAAATTTGCTTTCCTTGCCAGAACGAACAGATATCTCACACACTCACTGGAATACCCCTCTTTTCCCCCTCTTTTCCCATCTTTTCCCCTTTCCTCTCTTCTTTTTCTTATCTTCTCCCTTGACCTCCTTTCCCCTTCCTTTTTGTCCCAGTTTTCCTTTATTATTTTCTCCCCTCTTCTCTGTCTTCCATCGTCTTCTGGTCTTCTCATTCCCCTCACATCTGCATCCTTGACCCCTCTTCTTCCTTTCTTCTTACGCTAGTTTTCTTTCTTTTCCCCTTTGCCCCTCTCCTCCCCTCTTTCTTCATTCTCTCCTCACCTCCTTCTTTCCATTCCTTAAGCTTATTTTATTTTTTCTCCTCTCATTTTCTCTCTTTCTCCCCTCTCCCCTCACTCCTTTCCCTTATCTTTCCTTTTTCTCCCCTCTCCCCTCATCCTCTTCTCCTATTCATCTCTCACTTCCCCTCTTCTACATGGCCCCTCACTCTTTTCTCCTATAGCGTCCCTTTTCCTCATTCCCCTTTCCTCCCCTCATCTGTCCTATCTCTCTCAGCTTCCCCTCTCCGCTTCCCCTCGTTTGCCAGGATTCCCTCATCAAGGCTCCTTCTCCTGCCATATCCTCCCTTCATCTGCATTCACTTCACACCCTCCTCAGCACCTCCCCTCCTTCACAACCCTTCCCCTCATCTTCCTCGTTTCTTCTCCTCATTTTCCCCTTATCCCTCACTCCCTTTTACCCCTTCCCCTCATTTCTCTCATCTCTGTTCCTTATTTTCTTTTTGTTCATCCTTCATCTTTATTAATCCTTCCCTTCATCTCCTTCATCCTTTTTTTTTTCTAGGTTTTCCCCTCATTCTTCCCCTCACTTCCTCTTTCCCTCTTTCTTGGTTTTGTTTTCTTTTAATCTTTCCCTTCATTCCTATATCATTTATATATTCTCTCTCTCTCTCTCTCTCTCTCTCTCTCTCTCTCTCTCTCTCTCTCTCTCTCTCTCTCTCTCTCTCTCTCTCTCTCTCTCTCCTGGAGATAAAAGGAAGGTTAAAGAAAGCAATATGAACCGTCTAACCTTACCCAATGTGCACTGTGGGGCCTTTAGAGAGAGAGAGAGAGAGAGAGAGAGAGAGAGAGAGAGAATTATGAAAGAGTCTGTGTGAAGGTGTCATGTTTTTTTTTTTCTTTCTCTTTCTTTTTTTAGCACAAGTGGAATTCTCTCTCTCTCTCTCTCTCTCTCTCTCTCTCTCTCTCTCTCTCTCTCTCTCTCTCTCTCTCTCTCTCTCTCTTTATTTGTTCAATGACTGTGTGTGTGTGTGTGTGTGTGTGTGTGTGTGTGTGTGTGTGTGTGTGTGTGTGTGTGTGTGTGTGTGTGTGTGTGTGTGTGTGTGTGCTTGTTGCTGTGCTGTCTGTCGATGTCTGTTGCTTACTCGTGTGTGTGTGTGTGTGTGTGTGTGTGTGTGTGTGTGTGTGTGTGTGTGTGTGTGTGTGTGTGTGTGTGTGTGTGTGTGTGCGAATTTTATGACAGTTATTAGTCTTAATTTACATACGTACAAGGATTATTATATTTTGCTTTGTACTTGTATGTGTGTGTGTGTATGTGTGTATGAATTTGTGTATGTATGTGTGTATGTATTTGTGTATGCATAAATATATACGACTGTTTACGAAATATATATTATCAAATGTTTACTCTCTCTCTCTCTCTCTCTCTCTCTCTCTCTCTCTCTCTCTCTCTCTCTCTCTCTCTCTCTCATGCCCATTTCTCCCCCATTCTCTTCCACCCAATTTGTCGCCTAGTAGCATAGAGTAGGGGAAGAAGGGAGAGGGGAGAAGAGGAGAGTGGAGGTGAAGGGGAAGAGGGGAAGGGGGGCCACCTCACTTATGGCGCGCGACACACCCTCGGAACAACGCCCCCCTTGTGTGGTTGGGGAATGAGGGAAGGGGAGGGGACGGGAGGGAAGAGGGGAGAGGGTGACGTCAGGATAGAGGGGTGGTAGTGATGGTGGTTGTCGGTGGGGGGGAAGGATGAGTGTGCGTGTGGTTGGAATGAGGATGTGTGTGTGTGTGTGTGTGTGTGTGTGTGTGTGTGTGTGTGTGTGTGTGTGTGTGTGTTGATGTCAATACTTTTTCTTTATTTACTCAGATTTATAGGCGTTCTCTCTCTCTCTCTCTCGTTTACAATTTTTCTGTTATTCTCTGATTCTTCTTTCTTTTTAATTCTTTGTTTTTTCTCTCTCATGCTTCCTTTATTCCTTCATTTCCTCCTTTCTCATTAAATTCTTTCTCTCGTTCTTTAATATTTCCTTTCTTTTTTCCCTTCTGCATATTTTTCTTTCCTTCATTCATGTTTTTCCTTTTATTTTTCCCTTCCTTTCTTCTTTCCTCCCTCTCTCCCTCAAGCTTCCCTTCACTCCTGTGGTTATCCCTCCATTACATCCCTCCTCCTCCTCCTCTTGTTACTCCTCCTCCTCCTCCTCCTGTTGTTACTCCTCCTCCTCCTCCTCCTCCTCCTCCTCCTCCTCCTCCGCACACAGTTGCCTCGGAAGTCGAAATTTATGGACGGCAAGACGCGGCCGCTACAAATTGGTCCAATGTGAGGCGACACTCCCTGCTGTGACGCCCTCCCTTACTCTCCCTTACTCTCCCTTACTCTGCTTTACTCTCCCTCTTCTCCTCCTCCTTCTCTTACTTCTCCATTTCCTTCTTATGTCCTGTTTGTTAATCTTCTGTCTATTTTTTTCCTTTACTCTCTCTTATTCTTCCTATTCTCTTCCTTCTCTCCTCCTTTCATTTCTTCATCTCCCTCTTCTGTTATATTTGTTATTCTTCTGCCTCGTTTTTCCCTTTTTTTTCTCCTTTTGTTTGGTGCTATATATATTTTTATTCCTCTCTTCTCTCTCTCTCTTCCTCCTTTCCTCCTCTTTTCATTCCTTCATTTTCCTCTTTTGTCCTATTCGTTAATTTCGTTTGTCTCCTTCTCTTCTTTTTTTTCTCTATTTTCCTCCTTCGTTTTTTAGTTTTTCTTTTTCTATTTTTCTCTTCGTTCTCTTCGTTCTCTTCTTTCTTTCTTCTTCTTCTTTTCATTTCTGCATTTCGGTCACCTTTTCTAATCTCTCTCTCTCTCTCTCTCTCTCTCTCTCTCTCTCTCTCTCTCTCTCTCTCTCTCTCTCTCTCTCTCTCTCTCTCTCTCTCTCTCTCTCTCTCTCTCTCTCTCTCTCTCTCTTTTCTTTCGTTATTTCTTGTCTTTAATCTTGCTCTAACTTCTTTATTTCCTTATTCCTTCTCTTTCTCCTTTCCTTCGTTTCTTTCTTCCTTTTCCCTTTTTTTTACCATACCCTTCTTTTCCTCTCTCCCTCATTTCCTCATCTCCTTTCCTATTCCTTCCTCCTTCCTGTGGTTGCGGTAAAAGGAGGAGGAAGGAGGAGGGAAGGAAAGATAACCTCAAATTTTCTTCCTTTCTCTTTTCTCTTTCCTTCTAATCCTTCCTTATTCTTTTGCCCTTCGTGTGGTTTTGGAAGGAAAGAGTGAGAGAAGGTTGAGGTGAGTGGAGGAAAGAGGAAAAGAGACAACCTGCTTTATCCTCTCTCCTTTCCCCTCTTCTTCTCTTTTCTGTCCTTCCTTACTTTACGTTGAGGAGTAGAAGGAGGAGGAAGAGGAGGAGGAGGAGCAAAAGGAAGAGGAGGAGGAGGAGAAGGAGGATGAGGAGGAGGAGGAGTGGAGAAAAGGAATTAGTTTGAGGGAAATATAAGAAGTAATCTGAGAGAGAGAGAGAGAGAGAGAGAGAGAGAGAGAGAGAGAGAGAGAGAGAGAGAGGTGGGGGACGTGATTAAAGATCCTAAGATGAAAAAAGTTGAAAAGTCCAAACGGAAGGAAGAAGATGAAATATTGAAATGCAAATAGAAAAAGAGAGAGAAAAATTACACGAACAATAATTAAGCGAAAGAGGAGGAGGAGTAACACGAGAGAGGGAGAGAAAATGAGGCATGAAATAGATTTGAGAGAGAGAGAGAGAGAGAGAGAGAGAGAGAGAGAGAGAGAGAGAGAGAGAGAGAGAGTCACAACCATAACATCTTGACTTTCTCACTCTCCCCTTCTTTTCCCCTCTCCCTCACCCTCTCTCTCTCTCTCTCTCTCTCTCTCTCTCTCTCTCTCTCTCTCTCTCTCTCTCTCTGTCTCTCTCTCTCTCCTCTCTCTCGCCTCTCCTCTCCTCTCTCCCTCTCCTTCTCCTCCTCCTCCTCCTCCTCCTCCTCCTCCTCCTCCTCCTCCTCCTCCTCCTCCTCCTCCTCCTCTCGAACAGTATCTCTCTCTCTCTCTCTCTCTCTCTCTCTCTCTCTCTCTCTCTCTCTCTCTCTCTCTCTCTCTCTCTCTCTCTCTCTCTCTCTCTCTCCCCTTTTCCTTCCCTCCCAACACCTCCTTTACCCTTTTTACAAGCATTCTCATCTCCTGCTCCTTCCCCTCACCACCTCCCTTTCCCCTCACCACCTCCTGCCTTTCCCCTCACCACCTCTTCCTACTTCCCCTCACCACCTCCTCCCTTTCCCCTTACCACCTCCTCCCTTTCCCTCACCATCTCCTCCTCTTCCTCTCACCACCTCCTGCCTTTCCTCTCACCACCTCCTCCTACTTCCCTCACCACCTCCTCCCTCCCCTCTTCTCCTCCTCTCACCACCTCCTGCCTTTCCCCTACCACCTTTCCCTAACCATCCTCCTACTTCCTCTCACCACCACCTGCCTTTTCCCTCACCATCTCCTCCTCTTCCCCTCATCATCTCCTCCTCTTCCCCTAACCACCTTCTGCTTTTCCCCTCACCATCTCCTTCTCTTCCCCTCTCTAAGGAAAACACTTGGCACTCTGGACCTGACTGCCATCTTGGCACTCTCTTCAACTCAAATTACCGTGAAGTGCCAAAATGAATAGGCCAAAAGTCCCGAACGGCAAAACGGAAGGAAAAAAAAAAATCCATTTGAAAGAAGGTGCCACAAACTTAATTTATTTCCTTTTGTGACTTGTTTTTCTCTCTTTTTGTCTTTTTCTCTCATTTGTTTCCTTCTTTTTTTTTTTTTGTGACGGTGGTGGTGGTGGTGGTGGTGGTGGTGGATAAATGAAGGGAATTGTGGGGGAGAAAAAATAAAATGTGGTTCAGGTGGAGTATAGGTGGATGAGGTGTTGTTTGTTGCTTCCTTGTTAGTGGAGGTTTCATTAATTAATTGGTGGTGGTGGTGGTGGTGGTGGTGGATCAGGTGGTGGATTAATGTGTTTGGAAGTGGAGGAAAGATGTGGAAGGGAATTGTTTATGTGGAATTTTTTTGTTGATATTATTATTATTATTATTATTATTATTATTATTATTATTATTATTATTATTATTATTATTATTATTATTATTATTAGTATTAGTATTATTGTTGTCATTATCATCATCATCACCATCGTCTTTCCCTTTTCTTTATGACTACGTAGAGAGAGAGAGAGAGAGAGAGAGAGAGAGAGAGAGAGAGAGAGAGAGAGAGAGAGATAAAAGACAATCGGTAGGCAGTAACGTTCGCTTTCCCTTCCTCTTTCCCTCTCAATCCCGCAAATCCCTTTCACTGGGATGTGTTCAGACCGCGGGGAAATCACGAGAGAGAGAGAGAGAGAGAGAGAGAGAGAGAGAGAGAGAGAGAGAGGATGATCGCCGGAAAGTTAGTCTTGTAGTGCGCCTCCAGGTCGTCATTTGTTCCCGCCATGGTTCTGTCGCCGCTCGCTGTCAACACGCGACTTTTGAGCGAGAGTCGTGTAGGGAGGCGGGAGGCGAGGAGCGGGGTGAAGGACTGGCGTGTGGTAAAGATTTTGCCTTTAATTTACATTCTCTCGCTTTAGACTATTATTTCATCACAGGAAGTCTAAATTCTTATGCTATTTTGTATTTACTCTTCCGTATCGATTTTAGTTATTTTTTTATGTAAGAGGGACAGCAGGCAAAGGGTCCACTGAGGTGCCAGTCCAGTTCGTGAGAGTAAGATAATATCGCATCTTATTTTTATCTTATCTTTAACAACGACTATTTTTCAAAGGTCACAGAGACGATTAGCAACGTTCCCCACGAGTGTTTCCCTTTTAAAAGCATAGAAATCTTGTTAATCTTTCACTAAAACCATCGAAACAGTCTTTAGAACCCGTGTCGTTTTACCCAGAGCCTCTTGAACGTTATCGATTTGCTGGCAGACGCGTTTGAGAGACTCCATGATTAGAGAGTGCAGTTCATCACATAAGGAGTCTGTTAGAATTAATATGGTTGTTGGTGTTTGCTGTTTATTCCTATTGATTTCAGTTTATTAAAGTAAAATAATGTTTTTTGATAGTTCTGTTGTTACTGTTTCAATTGCTTCCACTATTTATTGATTGCTATTCTAGTGTTTGTTCATATTCGTCTACTGCTACCTCTACTATCACTACCACTCCTTACTACATTAATCAAAGCACGTTACTATTAATTCATTCACTCCTACAGCCCTCTTCACAGTGCTAATTTAATCAAGAAAGACAAAAAAAAACTTGATATCTCGTTTTCTCTCCCTCTGCACGACCAGTATTCCCCGTGCATTCCTTCCTCTCCCTCCGCCGACACAATATGCAGCAGTCCGCCTTGTCCTCTGTTTTCTCGCCATTCAAGTTACTAAAATTCCGTCTGAAGGGGAAGCGTTGAAGCAAAAGTGTTCTCAACCGTCCTGGCGTCTTACCTCTCTCTATTACTTTCAACAGGCTGCGGTGTAATCGACTTGCAGACTCTCAAGGATGTTTTTTTTTTTTATCAATTCAGGTGATTGTTTTAAGAAGGGACCTGTGTTGGCTGTTGGAGAAGCAATAATAACTTTCTTTTTTATACTTTTGGTTATTGTTTGATGAGGAAACGAGACTTGATGTTAAGGTGAAATTCTCTCCTTACAACCAAGCACATAAGAAATAGTACATATAAGAGAACATGCCTGGATATACAACCGAAAAAATATCTACATCTCAACTTCTTAACGTGAAATTCTCTGTGTACAACTATTAGACAGCACAGGAAATGCCAATCACTGTGTTATTACGCCCTTATACCTCCCCCCATTCATCTCTCCCTTTAAAGAACCAGTGTACCTATCAATCCTCCCTCTCGTGTCCACCTACGGAAGAAACACACTAGAAAAGACAGTAAATAGAATAAAAAAAAACCTCCTTCCATCTATTGCTTCTCATCCGCTCAGTGAACCGCGGCCATTTAGCGTCTGAATACGAGCCAGAAGAGGATTGGTTCTCCCCCAGGGGATGAGTGGAGACCTTAACCAATCATAGACCTTCCTGGTGACCCTTCGCCTCTAAGCCCCAGGGTCACACGAGGCCCGCTAAGCTGTACAGGACTGAGATAAGCTGACGAGGGGAAATTTGACTTTTTTTGCCCCCTCTATGTGTCTGTCTGCCTTTCTCTCTCTCTCTCTCTCTCTCTCTCTCTCTCTCTCTCTCTCTCTCTCTCTCTCTCTCTCTCTCTCTCTCTCTCTCTCTCTCTCTCTCTCTTGGTTGTTTAAGATTTTTACAGTAGAGAATGGAAACTGGTGTCTTTGTGTTTGAGAGAGAGAGAGAGAGAGAGAGAGAGAGAGAGAGAGAGAGAGAGAGAGAGAGAGAGAGAGAGAGAGAGAGATAAAAACAAAATAATGAATGATCGTAAAGATAAAAGAAAAGAAGACAACACGTAAATAGAAATATATAGATAAGTTGAAATTGAAAAAAAGAAGGAAATAAAGAAAAAGAAAAACAAGCCAACCACAAAAGACAAAAAATATACAAAACAGTCAGAAAAGAAAAAAAGTAAGAAAAAGTAAAAGAAAAGTAACAGTAAGCTAGCCAAACCACGGAGAGAAAGAAAAATAGTAAAAAAGAAAGAAAAGAGGCTACATAAAGATTTTACACACACACACACACACACACACACACACACACACACACACACACACACACAACAATGCACACTTCCACCTCCATAAAAGTCAAAATAAACACAGCGCCACAAAGACCACCTCAAACCAGGATCAACCGCCTCATTGTTTCCCATAATCCCACGCGGCCGGGCCCTGGAAGACGCATACTAGCCACCCTCGTCCACCGGGAAGAAGCTTAATAACAACTCTAGGCCCTGGAAGAAGCGTAACCATTCAAGTCCCCCCTCAGGAAGCATAAGAATGACATAGTTCCACATAACATAACTTTAATCGTTAACAAGCGGTGGAATGAGAGTAAAAAAAAAGCTCATTTCCATGTAGAATAGGCCTAGTTATCATCATTATAGGCCGGGAGGAGGCTTATTGTCTATTGCCTCGCCCTGGAAGAAGCGTATTGTTCAGGAGAAAGACCCGGTAAGGAGCGTAATAACAACTCAAAGGGCAGGAAGGAAGCATAATAGAAACAGTGGCACTTAGTTTTCCTTTCTATTTTTTTTTTCTACTACAGTAAAAGCAACAAAGGACTGGAAAGAAAGGGAACAAGTGAGAGAGAGAGAGAGAGAGAGAGAGAGAGAGAGAGAGAGAGAGAGAGAGAGAGAGAGAGGGGGTAAAAAATATGGGATAGAGTAACGAGTCGTAAGGGAGGTGGTGAGACAGATGAATAAAAAGGAAGGAAAAAAAAAACAGAAAATAAAAAAGAAGTGCGTGTGAAAGAATGAGAAAGAGAGAGAGAGAGATAGAGGGAATAAAAGAAAAAAAGTGACAAAAAATTTCTACATGGACATTGATTTTTTTCTTTTTTCTCTCTTTATCTTTTTCTCTTTTATTGACCTTCACTTTCAATCTCTGTTCTCTCCTTTTTAATAGATTCCATACTTTTCATTTCATTTTTTTCCGACTTTTATTCAATTTTCTTTTATTTCTCTCTTTGTTCTCCCTTCTTTCTCTCCTTCTGTTTCCCTTCTATTCCCATTCTTTCCCTATGCATATTTCAAGGGTGCTAAGCCTGAGAGAGAGAGAGAGAGAGAGAGAGAGAGAGAGAGAGAGAGAGTTTGCTTCCTCAATTTTGGCTTTGTAGTTTTCTAACAATCTCTCTCTCTCTCTCTCTCTCTCTCTCTCTCTCTCTCTCTCTCTCTCTCTCTCTCTCTCTCTCTTTTATTACCACGTTACGCTTCACGGTTTCCTTCTCCTCCTACTCCTCCTCTTCTTCTTCTTCTTCTTCTTCTTCTTCTTCTTCTTCTTCTTCTTCTTCTTCTTCTTCTTCTTCTTCTTCTTCTTCTTCTTTCTCTTCTTCCTCTTTCACTATCACTTATATTCCCTCCACGTTACATTTTTCTTTTATTTCAGCATTCTTGAGTATTTCTTCGCTAAGTAAGGCTTTAAAGTTTCCAGGAAAACAATAAAGTTTGTTTCGAAGCGATATGAAAAAGAATAGATGAAATAATAATAATAATACGAAGGTGTCTTGGATCTTATGACGGTGGTGGTGGTGGTGGTGGTTGTTGTTTGGTGGTGGTTTATGGTTGTAGGTTTGTTTGTTATGGTGGTAAAGTGATGATGGTGGTGATGGTGCTGGTGATTTTAGTAGAAGTAGTAGTAGTAGTAGTAGTAGTAGTAGTAGTAGTAGTAGTAGTAGTAGTAGGTAGCAGTAGTAGTGGTGGTGGTGGTGGTAGTTGTAGTAGTAACAGTAGTAATGTAGAAATAACAAAATAAAGGTCATAATGGTGATCATAGTACTCATTGTAGTAGTAGTAGTAGTAGTAGTAATAGTTGTGGTGGTGGATGTCATAACGCTACCGAGGAGAAAGCGTTTCATGTCAAGCAATTGATAGGAAATAGAAAACTTAAACATATATAACAAGAAAAAAGAAAAATAAAGAAAAAAAAAAGAAACAGCACAGCAATGAATTACCAAATGGGCGATTCTATCTGACACGAAAATGAATTAATATTTTTCATTCGCTTGGATAGTTTCAGCTTTTGATACCCTTTTTATGTTATTTATTTTTTTAATTTCATCGACCCCCAAAAAAATTATATGTGTTTGATGTCGAGCAGATGTTTCAAAATAGACGAGTGCTTCTGTGCGAGCGTGGCGTGGAGAAATGAGCCTCAAGTACTTAGGAATAGAGAAGCTTCTTGCAAAACCTTCTCTTGTTGGATAGAAACCTTTATTTGTATAGCAATGTCTGTAAAGTACGGGAATATATTTTTTTCTCCTTTTTTGCATAATGATATCTTGAGTATTAGTAAAGTTTTGTACGTAATAATGACACCTTTTCTGTTTATTATTATTATTATTATTATTATTATTATTATTATTATTATTATTATTATTATTATTGCTGGTGTGAAATGTGTACCCAGTAATTCATAGCAAGAGTGATTTATTGTCATGTGAAAAGCACGTATTTATTTTCTACAGTGTATTGTTTACCAGCATCAATATTGACTTTATAACTACAAGATTCTTTTATAAATATCTTTTTTTCACCATACATATTTTTCATTCTCATTTTTTATCAATATTTTTTTTTTCAGTTACTTTGAATTCCTCTCCACATAACGACCCTTTTTATTCACATTCCTATATATCCTAACTGTTCTTCTATTATTATATTGTTTAAGAAAATTTATATAGGTTTATGCTACAAGATTCTTTTACCGTCAGTTTTTCAGTCATATGTTGTCTGAGTTGCTTTAAATTGCCATACACGTTAACAAGTCTTATTATTTGCTCCTAGTGACATTGTTTTTGCTACTCTTTTTCCACTCTTGTTGTTTTCTTACTCTCTTTTTTCACTCTCATTGTTTTTGTGATTCGTTTTTTCACTCGTTTTTGTTACTCTCTTTTTTCACTCTTATTATTTTCTTACTCTCTTTTTTCACTCTTATTGTTTTCTTTCTCTCTTTTTACTCTTATTGTTTTTGTTACTCTATTTTCACTCTCGTTGTTTTTGTGACTCTTTTTGCACTCTTTTTGTTTTCTTACTCCCTTCTTTTCACTCTTATTGTTTTTTACTCTTTTTTCACTCATTGTTTTTGTTACTCTTTTCACTCTCATTGTTTTTGTTACTCTTTTCACTCTCATTGTACTCGCTTTTCATTCTCATTTTTGTTAGTCTCTTTTCCTCCTCCTTTTTCACTCTTTTTTACACATTAACATTATTTTCTTTGATATTGTTTTTACTCCTTTTTCACTCCCATTATCATTGTTTCTGTTCCTCATTTTGTTTTCTTTCAATTTTTATGCTAATCAACATTATTTTATTTCTCGCTTTCATTTTCTCTCCCATTAACATAACTTTTATAAGAATTTTGTCTTTCTTTTTATTTATTTCTCTTTTCGTATCTATCTTGTCACCCTATTCACGTTATTTCTATTTCTCATTTTCTTTTCTTTATCTTTTGTTCATTAACATTATCTTATTTCTCACTTTCAATTTCCTTCCTATTAACCTAACTTTTATCAGCATTTTTTCTTTCCTTTTTTTTCTTTCTCTTTTCCAATTTATCTTTTCACTCATATAAACATTATCTCTCCTTCTCACTGTCTTTTCTTTCTTTTCTTTCTTCATTAACATTATCTTATTTCTCGCTTTCATTTTCTTTCCTATTAACCTAACTTTTATCACCATTTTTTTTCTATATTTCTCCTTTCCTATTTATCTTTTCAATCATATTATTATTTTTCATCACAATTTTTTTCTATCTCTCTCCTTTTTTTTTCCAGTCTTTTGAAGAATGCGCTGCGCTTTTTCATACCAAACAATTTAGCCTCGGTCTGGTCGGCGCGTTTTGCTATCAATATTCATCGCAAATCAACATATTTCGCTTCCCTTCCCTGCAATTTGTACCAACTGCTCCCTATTGTTCTGCCCCCCTCTTTTTTGTTCCATGTTATTATTTACAACTATTCCAAACTTTACCTCCCCTTTCCCTCATCTCTGTCCTTCCCCCTCCCTTCTCCCCGTTACCCCTTCCTTCCCCTCTCGTGACGCAGCCAATCACGTATCGTCCGTGTCCTTGTACGTTCATTATTTCGACCAATCAGGAGTGATCTTTAATCTTTACATAGTAGTTGTTTTATTGCCAATTATCTGTATCCCTTTATTAAGCTTTGGGCCTCGTTTTATTTTTTTTTACCTCGTCTTTTTTGTTTTAATTTTCGTCGTTTTTATTTTCTTTTTTGTTTTGTTTTATAACTTTTCTTATACTCATCATAGTCTTCGTCACTATTCATATGGACACTACGACTATTTCTCCACCACCACCTGCACTATCATCATCAGCATTGCCAGCACCAGAATCCTCATATTCATTTCATCTTAGAAAACAACTATTTTAACTATCAAGGAAGGGAGGTAGGATAGGCAAAATTGGAGGAGAGGTGGAGGAAACATGGATGATTGACTGCATTGGTGGAGGTAAGTGGAGGTATAATGTGGAGGGAGATATGGAGGAAAGATTACAAACATCATCCTCATATTTATTTCTTTTTCTCTCAGTGACTTAATTGTATAAATAAATGTATTGTAGAGTTTTTTTTTTATATCAATCATTATTTCTGTTCCATGTCACCCGCTTCATGGAGTTTTTGCTGTTTGATATTTGTTTCTTTTATTATTTTCTGTATTATCGTTCAGTGTTGTGGAGTTTTAAGGGAGAAGAAGGAAAAAAAGTGTTTATAGATTGAATATTGATTACAATTAAAAAAAAAAAAGCGAGAAAAAATTGGAGGTTAGAAAGAATATTAATGGTTAGTGGATCAGAAATGGGGAAAAAGTTAGTGTTTTGGTGAGAATATTGATATAAGATGAAAGAAAATGGAGGGAAAAAAATGTAAATATCCAACAATATTGACTTTGAGTGGAATAGAGAAAACAAAAGTATGGAAGGAAAAGGACAAGAGTAGGACATTAAGTGGATTATTTATATATTATAGATAGAATAATAGAAAAATAACTGAAGGAAGTAAAAACAGACTTAGATAAATGATAGAGACAACCCCCCCCCCTCTCTCTCTCTCTCTCTCTCTCTCAGGATGATGGTAATGGTGCTGATGGGGAAGCAAGATGGTGATGGTGGAGGGGGAGAAAGAGGCGCTGGATGGGCAAGGAATGGAGGCTAATGGGGGTGGAGGAAGGGGTGGAAGGGGAAGGAGGGGAGGATATGATGACGGTGATGATGAAGGGGGTGATGGCTGTGAAAAGGGCCATTAGAGATAAGGGAATGGAGATAAGGTGGAGGGAGAGATGGGAGGAGATAGGGTGTCAACATTAAAGGAGGAGGAGGAGGAGGAGGAGGAGTAGTGGGAGGAGCAAGAGGAGTGGGTAGCTAGCTAGCAGACAGGTCAGACTGAGAGAGAGAGAGAGAGAGAGAGAGAGAGAGAGAGAGAGAGAGAGAGAGTGGAAATAATAACATGAGACAGGAATTGCTGAGGGAAGTTAAACGCGAGAATACCTTTGCTGAGTGTGCGTGTGTGTGTGTGTGTGTGTGTGTGTGTGTGTGTGTGTGTGTGTGTGTGTGTGTGTGTGTGTGTGTGTGTGTGTGTGTGTGTGTGTAAGCGTGAAGATCTACAAAATCTTTACAAAAAACAGAGAGAGAGAGAGAGAGAGAGAGAGAGAGAGAGAGGTTGTTGTGTGTGCGTGTTGGAAAGTTTGTAGTGGATGTCTAGCGGATTTGAGAAGGAGGAAGACGTGTGGAGAAGGTGAGAAAAGAGGTGAGTCAGGCAGGTGTGGCGTTAGTGAGCAGAGCAGGTGTGGGGAGATGTGTAAGGTTCTTCAGAGGAGCTTCAGAACTGACCACCGCATATTTTACAAGTGTGTGTGTGAGAGAGAGAGAGGGAGAGGGAGAGAGGGAGAGAGGATGGGATGTTAGAGAAAGATTAGTTGAGTCAAAGGAGAACCAGATAAGAAAATATGATTAAAGAGGCAGAAGAAGGAGAGATAGAAGAAAGGAAAGAGGAAAGGAAATTCGATGCAATGAAAGAAGTGAAGGAAATGCCAAATATGAGATTAAAGTTAAATCGTGGTAATGTAACCTAACCTAACCTAACCTAACCTAGCCTAATTTAACCTAACCTAACTTAGCCTAATCTAACCTAACCTAACCAACCTAACTTATCCTAATCTAACCTAACCTAAGCAAATCTAACCTAACCTAACCAAACTTAACCTAACCTAACTTAGCCTAATCTAACCTAACCTAACCATACCAAATCTAACCTAACCTAACCTAACCTAACTTAACCTAACTTAACCAAACCAACCTAACCTAATTTGGACGAAAAATATAAATGAATGAAAAGGAAGTGAAAGAAAAAAAAAAGAAAAGAAAAATAAGTCAAGAAATAAGAAAAAATGGATAAATAGAATACAGGTCAATAGATAAATAAATAAATCTTGAAATAAAAACGACAAAGATTGGAAGAAGAAAGGAAGCAAAAATGAAAGAGGGAAAAAAAGGAAAACAATAATGAAGAAAAATTGAGCCACTCGAGCCGACGCCAAGAGAGTGAAAAATGAAAATGGAAAAAAGAGAAAATGAAAACGAAAATGTAGGAACTTCACCACTAAATTTTTTTGAGATGGAACAGAAAAGCAGAGGAAAAGTGTGTGTGTGTGTGTGTGTGTGTGTGTGTGTGTGTGTGTGTGTGTTTGTAGAGAGAGAGAGAGAGAGAGAGAGAGAGAGAGAGAGAGAGAGAGAGAGAGAGAGAGAGAGAGAGAGAGAGAGAACCAATAAGACAAAACACAAAGAAAAAAATAACTGAGCAAATAAATAAAAAAACTAACTATAAAAAAATAGAAATACAGAAAGAAAACAAAAAGAAAAAAAGAGAGAAAGAGATACCGAGAGACACAAAGGGCCACAGACACACAGAGACACCGAA
>NC_059273.1:11698437-11700937 GCF_017591435.1 Portunus trituberculatus
TGGCTTATGCAGAGAGCGTTTAGGAGGAGGAGGAGGAGGAGGAGGAGGAGGTGGTGGTGGTAGTGGGAAGACCCTCTGCCTGCCTCTCAACCTCTCCCTCAGGCCCAACACCTGACGCAGAGAGAGAGAGAGAGAGAGAGAGAGAGAGAGAGAGAGAGAGAGAGAGAGAGAGCAGACTTCACACATTAGAAAGAAAAGCTCCTTTGTAATTAATGTAAATTGAAGGGTGGCTGAAGCTTATATTCCTAAAGCACATATTTTCTCCTCCTCCTCCTCCTCCTCCTCCTCCTCCTCCTCCTCCTCCTCCTCCTCCTCCTCCTCTCTCTCTTCCTCCTCCTCCTCCTCCTCCTCCTCCTCCTCCTCCTCCTCCTCCTCCTCCTCCTCCTCCTCCTCCTCCTCCTCCTCCTCCTCCTCCTCCTCCTCCTCCTCCTCCTCCTCCTCCTCCTCCTCCTCCTCCTCCTCCTCCTTCTCCTCTTCTTTAATCTCCGGCTAGCGTGACACTAGCGGTCTAAGTTGCAGCGAATTTAGCGAGACTTTCCTGCATTTCAGAGCTTATTTTGACCTCTTTGGAAGCGAGAGAGAGAGAGAGAGAGAGAGAGAGAGAGAGAGAGAGAGAGAGAGAGAGAGAGAGAGAGAGAGAGAGAGAGATCAGGTCATTCTCCTCCCTATCCTATTAATGAGAATCTATGATGCTTCCCATGAATCTTATTGACAAAGTTGATGATAAAACAACGTGACTGTAGCACTGTGGGTTTAATTGCCCTCTCTCTCTCTCTCTCTCTCTCTCTCTCTCTCTCTCTCTCTCTCTCTCTCTCTCTCTCTCTCTCTCTCTCTCTCTCTCTCTCTCTCTCACAGTTTCTCCATATCTTCTATCTTTTCTTTAATCTTTAACTATAGGTGTTTTGTGACTTCATATGTGTATCGCATCGTGTTGCCCATACCCTACAGAACACATGCCGCCTTTCTCCCAACACGCCGCCACGCCCACCTCCCTCTTCTGCTCATATCGTTCTATTTCCTAGACCAGACACTCTTGCATAAAAAACAGAAGATTCAGAGACATGCAATGAGGCTAAGCGTATACCAAGACGTGAGCAAAATACACTTAACAAGATTATATTAGTTATCACTCCTATCACGTAGTCTCCTCAAAATAACGTAATTTTGATCCGTGTTTTCAGCGGCGAGGCGAGGCAAGATGAGGCGAGACGATAGGTAGGCAAGGCAAGTATTCCTGTAAACCTTCTTGCTCTGAAAAACAGGTTACCGTGATCACTCAGCGGCGCGAGGCATTACCCTTATCCCGTCTCATAAATCTTTGGTGTTTTTCTTCCCTTGCTTCGCTACAGAAACAAAAGAAACTCGTGAAAAATGTGTAGATAAGAAAATGAATGTCTCACGTCACAATACACTTTAGTTTTGCTTCTCTCTCTCTCTCTCTCTCTCTCTCTCTCTCTCTCTCTCTCTCTCTCTCTCTCTCTCTCTCTCTCTCTCTCTCTCTCTCTCTCTCTCTCTCTCTCTCTCTCTCTCGTAGTTGTGAATTTATATCACTTTCTTGTTATCGATGGAAACTTACTGAGGATAGAAAATAAGTAATACATAATGGGAAAATAAAAAAAAATAACTACATATCTTATTTCCTTTTTGGTGGTGAATTTATTGTATTTTTCTAGTTAACAATAGAAATTCACTCAGGAAAGAAAAAAAGTAAAGAAAATAAAAAATGACTTCATATCTTTCCATTTTGCTGGCGAATCTCTCGTTTTCTTTCTCTTTATCTGGTCGCCAACTGATAAACACCAGAAAAAGAAAAGAAATAGAAAAAAAAAAAGAAAATGAACAAGTTAAAGAAGAACCACTGCTTCGTTTCCCTCCCGTCGGTGAATCTATTTTTCTTTTAGCAGAGAGTTTGATCCAATTAAGTTTGATAATATAGGTTCTCATTTCACTGCGATTACCTCTGACTTCACCTGGGGCGGAACTGTTGGGGCGCATGGAGTGTGGCGCCTTTGTTTCCGGGTTGTGCTGTGGCGGTGATGGTGGTGGTAGTGGTGGTCTTGGTAGCATGAATTGATTTAACCCTTCAGTACCGTGACGCGTTTTCTTATTCATTCCGTTTATTGTTTAGTGATTTTTTTTACAGCTTCAGAAACTAATGTGGGGATTAAAATAGTGAAGACTGGCCATTAATTTTCTGACCTTCATAAACCCTTCCTAATGTCAATAAAATCGTCTAATCACACCCAAAAAATTCATGATAAAAATGCGTTCCAGTACTGAAGGGGTTAAAGGGATTTAGTCTTAGTAGGTAATGGACAATGAGAGTGGAAGGACGTGCCATTGACCTCCCTGGAATTACTTATTTTTTCTTTTAAATATTAGCGGCACAGGAGAAATTACTTATTACCTGACCAAACCTGACCTTTATTACACCCCAGATATAAAGTAAAGCAATTCAACCCTTTCTACACCTGTCCATAGTTAACAGGTAAAGCCCACG
>NC_059273.1:11705937-11750937 GCF_017591435.1 Portunus trituberculatus
CCCTCCATTTGTTCCTCCTTTTCCTCCTTTCTCAGGTAGTAGAGGAAGAGGAGGTGTACCGGTGCTTAATTAATCCAGGTGTTGATTCCACAGGTGTGTTGGATCCATAATTACTCACCTGTCCCTGTCCAGAGCGCGCCTTCGCCTCTACACGGTGAGGTTATTAATTTCTCACTCCCTTGTCTTCTTATTCTCTTCCTCTTCCTCTTCCTCTTCCTCGTCCTCTTTTTCCCCTTCCTCTTCCTTTTCTCTTTCCCTTCCTCTGTGTATTTGTGTTCGTCTACTTCGTCTACCTACCTGTCTCGTGTGTGTCTGGGTAGGTCTCTCTCTCTCTCTCTCTCTCTCTCTCTCTCTCTCTCTCTCTCTCTCTCTCTCTCTCTCTCTCTCTCTCTCTCTCTCTCTCTCTCTCTGGTAGTACATTTGTTGTTTCTCTATCATTGTTTTGTTTATTTTTGTTTAATTGAGTTTGCTTTCTCGTGTGTAATTTCTTTTTTTATCTTTTATTTCGTGTATTCTTTTCTGTTCTTTCAGTTTTATTTATTTTTTCTATCTTCTTTTCTTTGTTTCTTTGTGTTTTTTTTTTTATTGGTTGTCTGGGTAGCGCTTCTCTCTCTCTCTCTCTCTCTCTCTCTCTCTCTCTCTCTCTCTCTCTCTCTCTCTCTCTCTCTCTCTCTCTCACTCTCTGGATTTAAAGGTATACACTCTACCTATATTTTTTCACAGTGGTTTTATTTTACTTTATTTTTACTAAATTTATTTTTCTCAAGTTTATTTAAAGTATGTGTGTCTAATCTGTGTTCTTCATTGTTCTCTCTCTCTCTCTCTCTCTCTCTCTCTCTCTCTCTCTCTCTCTCTCTCTCTCTCTCTCTCTCTCTCTCTCTCTCTCTCTCTCTCTCTCTCTCTCTCTCTCTCTCATTATTATTATCATTTATCTCGATATTCTTTGATTTTGTTGTATTAAAGTAATCGTAAAATGAAGAGTAGCTTTTATTTATTCGTACTCTGAGTTAAACGAATTTTTTTGGCCACCACAAAGAAAACTGACCTTTTGTCCTCTTTTTTTTTTTTTATCATTTCACTTCCAAATAAAACCAATATCCGGTTGTTCTTTTTTTTCTCGCATGTTATTCATTTTTTTTTTTCCGCAGTCTGCCACGAGTGTTCCCTAATCGCCACTAACAATATATACATGTATTTTTTGAGGCCCCTTTTATCCCACCTACATTCTTTAGCTGTGCAGCCAAATTGGGATTAACAGTTTATCTTTATTCGGCGCTTGTAAATATTGAAGTGTGTAAGCGTTATTCACACCATATGTTCTACAGTACGAAGGTTAAATAAATAAGTTGAAAATGATGGATATAAAGGAAAAAGTGAAAGAAATAGGGAACGTATTTTTTTTATTGTTGTTACTATCAAAGCTTCTAAACTAGTAGGACTCTTTTCTAAGTGGGTCTTTTACGTATTTTTTTTTTTATTATTGTTACTATCAAAGCTTCTAAACTGGTAGGACTCTTTTCTAAATGGGTCTTTTACGTATCTTTTATTTTATTATTGTTACTATCAAAGCTTCTAAACTAGTAGGACTTTTTTCTAAGTGGGTCTTTTACGTATTTTTTTTTATATTTTTGTTACTATCAAAGCTTCTAAACTAGTAGGACTTTTTTCTAAATTGGTCTTTTACGTATTTTTTTTTAATATTTTTGTTACTATCAAAGCTTCTAAACTAGTAGGACTTTTTTCTAATTGGGTCTTTTACGTATTTTTTTTTTATTATTGTTACTATCAAAGCTTCTAAACTAGTAGGACTCTTTTCTAATTGTTTTTTTACGTATTTTTTTTATATTATTGTTACTATCAAAGCTTCTAAACTAGTAGGACTCTTTTCTAAGTGGGTCTTTTACGTTTTTTTTTTATTATTGTTACTATCAAAGCTTCTAAACTAGTAGGACTTTTTTCTAATTGGGTCTTTTACGTATTTATTTTTATTATTGTTACTATCAAAGCTTCTAAACTAGTAGGAATTTCTTGTAAGTGGGCCTGTTTTTGTAGTGAGGCATTTTTGTTATGTCTTTTGTTGCCCTTGGCCAGCTTCCCCTCTACCATGGAAAAGACTACCAAATTAACTTTAAACAAAATGTACAATGACTATTTTTCTTAACAGCAGTCATTACGTCCTTGTTATATCGCGTGACATAACAAATATTACATCATTTTACCAGATCAACACACCATCAGTCTTATAAGCAAATCTCCTACACTTATTATTATTGTTGTCTTTATATTTCTAACAGTACATTTTCATTTTAATTTATAACTAACATTCTTCTCACTACAAGCAATGATTTTCACCATTCAAACACCACCATCACCACCACCACCAACAACAACAACAACAACAACAACAACAACAACAACAACAATAACACCAACAACTCCACAAAAGACAGAAAAAACCCCGTCTAACTCACCAACAAATCAATAAAACAACAATAACCCCCAAAAAAACTCAAAAATAAGAAAAAAAAAAAAAAAAAAAAAAAAGACAAACCCATCTTTCATTCTATCAATTATAACCAACCAGCATTCCATTGACCACCACCACCACCACCACCACCACACAAACAACGCCTATTAATCAAACTAGCAACCAACCAAACCAGTATTTTCTTTTCCAGTCTCGTGGCATTTTCTGGTCTGGAACCTCGGCTACTACACGCGTTCCAGTCTCCACCATTTAGGAATACAAGGGGGGGAACGGGGCGCCTGGAATCCTAAAATCTTGGAATACTGGAATGCTGACAACTGAGAGGGAGAGGGAGAGAGAGAGAGAGAGAGAGAGAGAGAGAGAGAGAGAGAGAGAGAGAGAGGGAGACATCTCAGATACTTCTTCCTGGATTAGGTCAATATTTTTTTTCTCTCACGTTTGTTTTTGTCCAGAAAGTTTGATGGAGAAAGTTTTAATTGTGTATCGAAGCGAATGCGTGAGAGAGAGAGAGAGAGAGAGAGAGAGAGAGAGAGAGAGAGAGAGAGAGAGAGAGAGAGTGCTAATACCAGACACAATGGCAGACAGATATATAGATAAAATTGTTAGATAGATAGATAGATAGACAGACAGACATCCAAACAGCCTGACTTACAGACGGACAGATAGAGAGATAGATACATAGAGAGATAGATGGATAGATAGATAGATAGATACATAGATAGATAGATACATAGATAGATAGATACATAGATACATAGATAGATACACAGATAACAAAACAGAGAAACGCAAATCAAGCGGATGCAAATCTAGGAACACACACAAACACACACACACACACACACACACACACACACACACACACACACACACACACACACACACACACACACACACACACACACACACACACTAAAAAGAAAGATAAAAAATGTAGACAAAAAAGTATCATAAGAAAATACACACTTGAACAGAGAAAAAAATCGAGAAAAATTGAAAAGTGCTAAAAACGAAAGAAAAACGTAGTGTGAGCAATATTTTCAGTAATTTCCTTAATTTTTATTCAGACTTGGCATTTTTTCTTTACTTGTATTTTCTTTTTTTTTCTTCTTTCATTCATTTTTTTTTATATGAGTTACATTACCTTCAGTATTTCCTGCATTTATTTAATTTTTTTCACATTGTTTTCCTGAAGTTCTTATCAATTATTCTCTTTATCTTTTCAACTAGATATTATAAATCAATTTTCCTATTTTCCTTTTATCATCATTTATTTCTTCGTCACCTACATTTATCACACCAAACTCACAATTCTATAATTTTTTTACTCTTTTTTATGTAATTTCCTCAAAAAAATATACAAATATGCTGAATTTTTCATTAATATTTTCCTTCCTCATTCTTCTTCTCCTTCTCATTTTCTTTTCCTCCTCCTCATCTTTCTCTTCACGCACACTCTTATATTACCGCCTATTTTTCTTCTCTTGGTCTTCCTCCTTTTCTTTCTCGTTTCTTTCTGTTTTTCTTCTTTCTCATATACCTCCTATGCTGCTCCCTCCTCAATCTCTGCCTGTGGTTTCTCCTTCTCCTCCTCCTCCTCCTCCTCCTCCTCCTCCTCTTCTTCCTCTTGTTCCTTTACCTCACGTTCTTTTCCTTTTCTTCCTCTGCCTCCTCCTCCAACCGGTTTTTAATAGCTGTTCATCTCTCTTCCTCATCCTTTTAATCATTGTTATAATTTAGAGCTTGCAACACGCCTCTCTCTCCACCCCCACCTCCTCCTCCTCCTCCTCCTCCTCCTCCTCCTCCTCCTCCGTATCCTCCTCCTCCTCCCACTTTCCTCCACCTCCTATCCTCCTATGTGGCCGAGAGTCTAGACAAAGGAGGAGGAATAGGAGGATGGAGAAAGGAAGGGAGAGATAATGGCATGGATAGGCAGAAGATGAGGATATAGAAGGGAACGAAGAGGGTACGAAAGAGAGAAAAAAGAAGAAAACACGAGAGACAGAGAGACAGTAGAGGGAATGAAGGGAGAGGGAAGGTGCGAAGGAATGTAATAGAAAACAGAGGCAGGAAAGGCAGCAGGGAATGAAAGGAGGGAAGGAACACAGGAACAATAGTCACTGTAGAATACCTGGTTAGTTTCTACCTGGCTGCCTCACCTTTACATGCACGTCTACCTACCCCCTCCTCTCGTCTCACCTGCCCGTGTAAACTTGTCCACCCACACACCACCTCATTGTGTGCATGTACGCGGCCACATGATACCGTCCGCTTATATATTTCGCTCACGTGTTGCTCTTATCATTTGCGTCTCATTTTTATCTCTTTTGGAAACAATTTTAAAGTGTTTTTTTTTCATATTACGAGGTTTTTTTCAAGCTCCTTTTATAGTCTTTGTTTTTTCTTCTTATTTTTGTCTTTCCTTTTTTTTTTTTTGATCTCCATTACAATTGTGTTGAATTTTTCGTATTCTTTAACTGGTGAACTAAGCTGGTTTTTGTGTTGTTTAATTCTTGTACTGACATGTTTTAATATTAAGCTTTCCAATTGGTTTGTTTCTCTTCTTATTTTCTTTCATCATTCTTGTTTGTCTTTATCTCCTTGACATAATTTCTATCTCCTATACAAGACAATCTTTACTTTTACTTTCTTGTACATTTCATCTTTATGATTTTAAACTCTATTGTCCTTCAGCGTGTTTACATCCCACATTTCTACATTTATTCAACGTCACGAGGTATCCATGAACCTGAACCAGTATTGCATTTCCTGAACACACACACACACACACACACACACACACACACACACACACACACACACACACACACACACACACACACACACACACACACACACACACACACACACACACACACACACACACACACACACACACACACACACACACACACACGGCTGGAGGTGAAGGCAAAGCAATCTTGTTTTCTTATTGCTACGCGTGTTTCTCATGTCGAGAGATCACGTGGGTGTGCGTCTCCTCTAAGCCTCTCGATCCGCCCCATAGCGAGACGTCCTCACTCCTCAGCCGCCTCAAAACTCCCGCCACCCGTCACCCGTCACCCGTCACCCGCCGCCCGTCACCCACCGTCCGCCGCCCGACATCCGCTGCCACACTCATACACTTATTCCTATACACTTCTGCGTCTTTCTCTTAACAAACTAGACAGAGACGGACTTTTGAGCTTTATGTCGCCTTTATCTTTCACTGCAGGGTATGTTATTATTTTTTTAGTTTTTTTTAATTGTCGTTTTCTATTTGTATAGGATTTGTTTATATATTTTTGTTGTGTTTGATTCGTGTTTTTTTTTTCTATTGTTTTAATTTTGTTCATGATGTAATGGAGTTTTTTTTCTTAGTTATTCATTTGTTTATTTATTTGAGTAAGGTTTAAATTGTGTTTTTGTTGTTATTTTCGCTATTTCGTGCAAAATTCTCATTGGGGCATATTTTTCATTGATTTATTTAGTTTATTTATATACTTTTCTTTTATCAATCTCTGGTTAGATTTAAAATGGTGTTTCTTGTATTTAATTTCTACACTTTCTTCCACTGACTGTGATGGAACTTTTTATTGATTCATTTGGTTGAGTTTAAAGAGTGATTTCCTTCTTATTTCCTGTAGTAGCAGCAGTAGTGGTACCAGTAGCAGTACCTTCCATTCACGTTGCCACACCTAATTTTATATCAGTGTTTCCTATTCCATAACTCTCCTCACATGTTTACTTTATCTACAAGCCTTCTGTTTCCTTCTGCATCCGTACTCGCTGTAGTAATAGTAATAGTAGCAGCAGTAGTGGTAGCAGCAGCAGTACCTTCCATTCACATTGCTACCCCTAATCTTATATCAGTGTTTCCTATTGCCTAACTCTCCTCGCACAAGCCTTCTGTTTCCTTCCGCATCCGTACTTGTTATAGTAGTAATAGCAGCAGTAGGTAAATTGCACTCATATTGCTACACTTAATCTTATATCAGTGTTTCCTATTCTCTAACTCTTCTCACACGTCTCCTTTTATCTACAAACCTTCTGTTTCCTTCCGCATCCGTATTGGCACTCACATCACTTCCGATAATTGAAAAACACAACTTAACCTTCATAATTCCTCTTTTATCTGACGGACAGAGAAACCAAACCTGCTAAAATGGCGCTAAAACAACACCTTGATAACACACCTGCGCATCTCCAGGTATACAAGTACCCAAGTAACAATAGAGAACCAATACTACTCATGTGTATAACTTAAGAACCCAAAGAACAATAACTAGAACCCACCAAAAAACAAAGCATTCCCATTCCACTGCTTTTTTTTCATAGACCTAGTTGAGTTGAGAGGAAGAAAAGGCCTATTTGGTATTGGAGAAACTAATGAAAAGGGACACAAATAGAAGAGGTGGGCGGCCTACACAAGAAACAGGAATGAGGAAAATGTACTTATTGGGCTGTGGAAGAGACTGGGAGGTAGGGAAGGGTAGGGGAATGGAAGGGGAGATGAGGGGAAGTGAGGGGAAGGCAGTAAGCAGCGGAGGTACAGAAAAATGGAAAGGAACAAAGGTAGGAATGGACTTCAGGGAGATGGGGAATAAATGGAAGAGGTCTACTTAGATGGGAAAAAATTGAGGGCAAGGTAATCTGGAAAGGGAAAGGGCAGAGATTGTATGGGAGAAAAAGAGAGAGAAGGGAGAGTATTGGACTGTAATAGGAAGAGAAAAAGAATGAAAAAAGGGGAAAGCTTTTTTTGGGAGAGGAAAAAACAAAATAAAAAAAAAAAACGAAAAGTGTGAATTGTACTGTATCAAGAAAAGTAGAAAAGAAAAAAAGCTAGGAAGAAAAGACACACGAAACAAACATTAGGAGAAAAATAAATGAGATGATAGAACAGGGAAATGATAATAGGAAAGAAAAGGAGAAAAGACAAAAATGGAGGAGGCGGCGAAAGAGAAAGAGGAGGAAGAGAAGATGATGGTGATGAACTAAGAACAAAGCCATGAACGAATGATGTTTAGGTCCAAATAAGGAGAAAGAAAAGAAAGAAGAAAAAGGAAGACATACTGATGAAAGGAATAAAGGAGAATGCGAGAGAGGGGGAGAGATATAAAAAAAAGAAGTTAATCACGAGATGGAAGAAGAAAGAGGAGAGTGAAGGAAGAAAGGGAGGGAACATAGAGGGAACAAAGGAGGTGAAAGAAGACAAGGGGAGAGATGAGGGATGAAAGAAGAGGGGACCTAGAGAGAGAGAGAGAGAGAGAGAGAGAGAGAGAGAGAGAGAGAGAGAGAGAGAGAGTAGAAGTGAAAAATGATGAAAGAGGGAAATGGAGATGAAAAGGAGGGAGGGAAAGAGGAAGGGAGGGATGGATGGAGGGAGAGAGGGAGGGAAGAGAGGGAGCAAGTAATCATGTAGAGCTCCCGTTCAGATAAACAGCAGATAGATAGATAAACCGATTGATTGATAGACGATAGATACACTCCATTGCCAGGCAGGAAGAGGGGAATGAAAGGAGAAGAGGAAGAAGAAGATAGAATGACGTGGAAATGATTTAAGAGAGAACTTGTGTGGAAACTGAAAACCATTAGATCGATAATTAGGAAGGGAAAAGTGAAATGAAGGAACAGGAAGGAGGGGAGAAGAAGTGGAAGAGGGAAAAAAATAAGGAAAGAGAAGAAGATCCACTGTGAATAAAAAAAAAGATAAAGATAAAGATAAGATGATAATGAATTCAAATGTTTTCCTAGCATCTTCCTTTCCTTGCCTCATCCTTCTTCTGTTACTCCTCCTCCTCCTCCTCCTCCTCCTCCTCCTCTTCCTCCTCCTCCAGCAACCTCGGATACACATAATATATATTGCTTCATCCTCTTAAACACATAAATCTTAGACATCCAGTTAGGCATACACTTTTTTTTTTGGCCTACGCCGACAAGAAAAATTGACCGGGTGGAACACACACACACACACACACACACACACACACACACACACACACACACACACACACACACACACACACACACACACACACACACACACACACACATGTAGCAACAGCAGTAGTAGTAGTAGTAGTAGTAGTAGTAGTAGTAGTAACAACAACATTAACAATAATAATAATAATAATAATAATAATAATAATAATAATCATAATAATGGAGGAGAAAACAGGAGGGAGTGTGGCAATAAAGGATATAACATGGAGAGAGAGAGAGAGAGAGAGAGAGAGAGAGAGAGAGAGAGAGAGAGAGAGAGAGAGAGAGAGAGAGAGAGAGAGAGAGAGAATAGAGGAGGCAAGAATACAAAGAATAATTGGAGGAACTGGAGGAAAGTGGAGGGAAAGAGAAAAGGAGAGTGGAGGAAAGAACAAACTGACAGAGGGAGTGAGGAAAGGTAGTGGAGAAGAGTGGAGGGAGAGAGATTGAGGGAGGGCAGTGGAGGGAGGAAAGGGGGGGCAGTCTTGGGGGGGCAGTCTCTACTTCCCGTGGGGGTTGAGCAGGGGTGGGGGCCTCGCTGTCTTGGGACGGAAAGGTTCACTCCAGCATAAAATTAATTTCTACAGGATTTCCTCAGGCAAGATCTGTCGACTTTTCATCCATTTGTCGGGGCATTCTCTCTCTCTCTCTCTCTCTCTCTCTCTCTCTCTCTCTCTCTCTCTCTCTCTCTCTCTCTCTCTCTCTCTCTCTCTCTCTCTCTCTCTCTCTCTCTCTCTCTCTCTCTCTCTCTCTCTCTCTCTTGCTTCAGGTCTGCTTCTAGCTTTCCACACACCCACATATCAACACGAAGAGAGAGAGAGAGAGAGAGAGAGAGAGAGAGAGAGAGAGAGAGAGAGGACATATATAGGAGCTGCTGGGGTACATATCAGAGGAATGATGGAGTGGATGAAGAGGAAGAAGAAGAAGAGGAGTAGGAGGAGAGGAGGAGGAGGAAGAGGGGGAGGAGGTGGAGAGAAGAAATAAGATGAAAAATAAAAAGCAATAAAAAAAGTGAAGGATATGCATGAGATTGAAAGAAAGAAAGAAAATGAAAATAATAAAGAAGAAAAGAGAGAAAACAGGAAGGAAATATGAACGGAAAAACACAGAAATATTTGATAAAACAGTAAATACCACTTACATTTTGTCTCTCTTTCTTTTTTTCTCTTTTTTTTTCTTTGTTGGGAGGGAAACCAATGAACTCTTCCACTCTAACAACGCTAAAGATGAACGGCGCTGCTTTTTTTTTTTATATTCTCAAGTTAATAATTGGTTTTCTCTCCTTTTTTCCTTTTATTTAATGAGATAAGTGGAATATTTGCTTTCTTTTCTTATTCCTCTCTCTCTCTCTCTCTCTCTCTCTCTCTCTCTCTCTCTCTCTCTCTCTCTCTCTCTCTCTCTCTTACTCTAACGTCATTATTTCTTTTATCATGTCAAATTTTTCTCTTTTATTTTTCATAAGTTAATACGTGTTTATCCTGTGCAGTTTCATTCTTTTCTTTTCTCTATCTTCATAATTTATTGTAATCGTTTATTTTATTCTTCTAATTTTATGTTCTTTTTTTTTCTCTTTTTACTAATATCAGTATAATTTTTTTTCTATTTTTTTTCTTTCCTTTTTTTCTTTCTTTATCTCATAATCTAGTGGAATTATTTCTTGGATTACGTTTTATTTATTTCCTTCAGTTCCAGACTCGCCAATGAAGTGAAAAATGAACCGTGGCTAATAAAACCATAAATGACCTTCGTGTTTATCAGAAAATTGGTCAATAATCTTAAGAAAAAAAACAACATAATGGCTTCTTATCACAAATTATTATGATCGTAAACCTTAAGAAAAACAACTTTAATCTTTATCACCGCAGTTCCTAATGGCGAGTATCAATAAAAGGAAAAGGCATGAAGTTATATTGCAAGGTTTAGATGTATGTGTATTGTCTCTGTTTATTTATCTATTAACTAATTTAGCGATCATGTTTATTTATCTTTGCTGTTACCCTTTTTGTTGTTGGTGTTCTTGTGTACCCCGTTCTTCTTTTTTATTTATTTATTTATTTATTTTTTTTTTTTTTGAAGGGGAAATCCAGTCGAGCAACAAAAATGATTAAGCCAAAAAGGGCCCACTTAATGCCTTTTCCTACTAACTATTTTAGCTCTCATATTCATTTATCGTTGCTGTTACCGTTTTTTGTTGTTAAAGAGCTTGTTTTCGTTATTGTTCTTGGTGTTATTGATGTCCTTTATTGTTGTTACTATTGCTGTTATTGTTTTTGTCGTTAGTTTTCCTGCTATTCTTGTGTACCGTGTTCTCTTTTTTTTTTTTTTTTTGTCTTTTTTTTACTGAGGGGAAATCCAGTCAAGGCCTACAAAAATTATTAACCCCAAAAAGGCCCACTTAATGCCTTTTCCTATTAACTAATGTAGCTATCGTGTTTATTTATCGTTGCTTTTACTCTTCTTCTTGTTGTTAGATCAGCTGTTTTTGTTATTGTTCTTGGTGTTGTTGATGTTCCTTTTGTTGTTACCATTGCCATTATCGTCTTTGCCATTATTTTTGCTGATGTTCATGTGTACCTCGTTCTGTTTTTTTTTTTTTTTTTTTTTACGTTGCTTCTGCCATTATTTTTGTTGTTAGATCAGCTGTTTTTGTTATTGTTCTTGGTGTTGTTGATGTTCCTCTTGTTGCTACCATTGCTATTATCGTCTTTGCCGTTGTTATTGTCGCTACTTTTCTTGTAGATTCCGTTCTTTCTTTTATGTAAGAGGGCAAGTCCGGCCAGGGACAACAGAAACGATTAAACAAAAAGGAACAACTTAGATGCCAGTCCTCGTGCAGGTCCGAGAGAGTTAACCAAAAAGAATAGGATAAGTGTCTTGAAACCTCCCTCTTAAGCCTTTCCGTATTGGGATGTTTATTTTTTTACCCTGAGTTTTGGGTACGATTAGACGATTTTATTGACATTAGGAAGGCTCTATGGAGGTCAGAAAATTAATGGCCACAGTCTTCACTATTTCAATCCCTACATAAGTTTCTGAGGCTGTATAAAATCAC
Organism: Portunus trituberculatus; assembly: GCF_017591435.1. Taxonomy (NCBI): domain Eukaryota; kingdom Metazoa; phylum Arthropoda; class Malacostraca; order Decapoda; family Portunidae; genus Portunus; species Portunus trituberculatus. Next base: position 11,717,460 of record NC_059273.1, read on the forward strand.
CTGATAGTAAGTACAATGAATATGGACACGCGTCATGGCACTGAAGGGATTAAATAAGCTCAGGTCACAGGAAGATGGAGGAAATATACAGAAGCAAGTAGGACATTCGTTTGTTTTGATTTATTTACTTATCTTCTTTATTTATTCATTTATTTATTGTTATTACATCTTTTTTTAATCATCATCACTCCCCATGAGGAACGCGTGGATCATAAGTCCCCCGGTGCAGTTATCAGCATGTGTAGGCAGTTAGTTATGGCCTTTAATATCGCGCCTCCAATCCATCCATCAGGCCTGAAAACAATAGCCACTTACTGCCTCACTAATCTCCATAATAATGCCATAATAATTGTAGCATATATTAACCTGACCTCTCATCCCTCTCTCTCTCTCTCTCTCTCTCTCTCTCTCTCTCTCTCTCTCTCTCTCTCTCTCTCTCTCTCTCTCTCTCTCTCTCTCTCTCTCTCTCTCTCTCTCTCTCTCTCTCTCTCTCTCTCTCTCTCCCTATTTCATTCTTCTATGTATTAATCTTATTTTTTTTTATTTTTGTTTATTCTACGTCTTTCTTTTTTTTATGTTATATATTATTAATCTTTCCCTTTCTTGTATATATGTTTACTTCATCTTGCATCTCTATTTGTATTCATTCTGTCCCTTCTTTCCTTTTCTTTTTATTTATTTTATATACTATTAAACTAACTTCAAATAACTCTCCTTTCTATCTATCTTTCCTTCTATTTACTAACCTTTCTTTACTTATGTCTCTCTAACTTGACTATCTATCTCTTTTGCTTCCATTTTCTGTCCTTTTACTTTATATTAGCTTAACCTTCCTTTTCTTTATTGTTTTCATGTTTATTCTTTTTATATATTATCACCCTGTTTCTTTCTGTATCTCTCTATCTTTTCTCTTTATCTGAATGATGCTCCATATCTTGCTCTCATAATTATTTCTTTCCTGTTTTCGTAGTTCTTGGTTAGCTTCTTCGAACGTCGTAAGAGAGAGAGAGAGAGAGAGAGAGAGAGAGAGAGAGAGAGAGAGAGAGAGAGAGAGAATGAATGAATTATTATTAATGTAAAGTCTGAGCCAATAGCCATCACAGGTAATATATATAAACATAAACACAAACTACTAATAACCATCAGCAGACCACGTACGTCTATAAAAATAATACCAGATGGATCATTCATTAAAATTGGATGCCACTTAAGGACACGGCGCCGGAAATTAATAAGCAGAGACACTTTATCGAGCCGAGCATCATCAAACTTCAACTATTTCATCATTTGGTGTGACAATAAGAAAGTGAATAATAATAGTAAGTGTCTCTCCAGCGTGTCCATTAAGAGACTGGAGTGGTGGGTAACATTAAGTCTTTCGCATCTACTCCTGTTTGACTTGAATATTTGTGAGGGTTTTTTTTTCTCTCTCTCTTTTCTTTTTTTTTTTTTTTTTTTACTTCTGGACATTTTTTCTCCCTTTCCTCCATTTCTTTCTCACCAGAAGCTAAAGTTATCACATTTAAGGCTATGTGATTAACTCATTTTTGCTTGTTTGACTTGCCTATGTCCTATTTGTTTGATGCATTTACTTGTGTACATTTCTATTAATTTCTGCTTGCTTGACTTTTCTCGCCTTTTTTTTCATTTCTTTCTCATTAGAAGCTAAAGTTATCACATTTAAGGCGATTTGATTAGCTTGTTTGATTTGCTTATTTCGTACACGTTTGATGTATTTATTTATGTACGTGTTTACTTGTATCTTTACTTGTTGAGAGAGAAAGAAAAACTCACTTGAATTCTCACCACTACACAGCACTTCCCTATTTTTCACCAAGTTCCTCCCTGACTCATGACTCAGCGCTATCATGAGTCACCAGGGACTAAAAATGACTGGTGGAATGACGTCAGAATGTGCACAAGCTTGGCGGTTTGTGAGGAAGCGATTCATTCATGGCAGAGGCAGAATCAGTAAGAGAGAAAATAAAGAAAATAAAAAGAGTAACAATCTATTAAGAAAACCTATTTGGCAAGATTCACTGGCAAAACAAGACAAATATTGACTTAACACACACACACACACACACACACACACACACACACACACACACACACACACACACACACACACACACACACACACACACACACATACATACACACACACACACACACAGGTCTATTCCACCAGCCTCCTCAGCCTCAAAGGAATGTGTACACAAAATACATTAAGTCATAATAATATGTTAATGCGAGTGAATGGAATACAAACATGGCGGCAACAAGACGTCAGAGATGGCTTCACCTCGCCCCATGTGTCCTCAAAGAGACTAATGCATACTGGAATTATTCATTGAAGTGTGTATGGGAGACGAGGAAGCCACAGACGTTATGCATAGAGACACCGCTGCGCTGGGAACTTCCGAATGTGATGGTGGTGGTGGCGGTGGTGGTGTACTTGTATCTTTTGTTTTGTTGTAGTAGTAAGAGTGGTAATAGTAGTAGAAATAGTAGTAGTAGTAGTAGTAGTAGTAGTAGTAGTAGTAGTAGTAGTAGTAGTAGTAGTAGTAGTAGTAGTAGTAGTAGTAGTAGTAGTAGTAGTAGTAGTAGTAGTAATAGTAGTAGTAGTAGTAGTAGTAGTAGTAGTAGTAGTAGTAGTAGTAGTAGTGGTAGTAGCAACCTTGAATAACAGCAGACAGTAATTAGAATTCAGACTTGCAAGAGAGAGAGAGAGAGAGAGAGAGAGAGAGAGAGAGAGAGAGAGAGAGAGAGAGAGAAATATGAGAAGCATCTGCTGGTCTTCCTTCTCCTTCTCCACCTCCTCCTCCTCCTCCTCCTCCTCCTCCTCCTCCTCCTCCTTCTCCTCCTTCTCCTTCTCCTTCTCCTCCTTCTACAGCTACTCCTCTTCCGTTTCCTTTTCCTCTGCCCCTTCACCCCACCACCTGTTACCACCACCACCACCACCACCACCACCACCACCACCACCACCACCACCACCACCACCACCACCACCACCACCATTACCATTACCACAACAGAGCAAGAATAACACCAAAAAATAATGAAAAAAAAGAGATGAAAAAAACCAGATACTGAAAAAAAATGGGAAAGAAAATCGAACTTTATTTCCCCTCGGGCGTGCAAACTCGGCTATTTTCCCCTCGGTGGTAATTGGGGAGAGGGCGTGGGGGGTATGTTGGGGAAACAGGGCATAATTCCCCTCCAATTTTGCAGGAGGCTAATTAATTATTGGGTAGGTATGTGAAAGGACAGGCACAGTTGGTTCCAAATGGCTAACTGAACCTCGCTATTTTCCCCTTGCATTGGGCTCAAAGAGGGGAAAGTGAGGGGAAAATGGGTAGGAGGGGAGGGGAAAAAGAGGGAGAAGCAGTTAATGATGTAGAGGAAAGGGTCGGGGAGATGTGAATGTATGAGTATGTGTGTATGTGCATGTGTATGTATCTGTTTGTCTGTATGAGTAGTTAAATATGTTTCATTAATGTATGTATGCATGTATGAATGTATGAGTATGTTTGTATGTGCATGTGTAAGAAGTTCGTCTGTTTGTCTGTATGTGTACCTAAATGTATGCTTGTATGCATTTAAAATGTATTTAAATATATATATGCATGTCTGCAGTTAAATCGTCTATGTATGCATGTATATCTATGTATGTATGTATGCATGTATGTATGTATGTATGTATGAGTGCATGTACTTCATTCATTAGCGTGTGGTTGTCCAAGGTAATAACGAAGGTAACAGTGTACTTAGTTCCCTGAAATTGGTACTAATGGCCACCACGAGCATTACCCTCTATAACTATTTGGGTGTCTCTCCCCTGCACCGCCGCCCTCACCTGTAATCAAGCAGCGGTTCACCTGGCCGGGGAGAGGGGCGCCTGATGACTCACCTGTGGAAGAAGAAATGACAGGTTAACGCAATTTTCTCCTCAGGTAACACGGTGGAAAATGTTTTGGAATTGGTGTCTGGTGAAAAATTTTTGCTTGATAGTATAAAATCGCTTCATGTTTTTTTTTTTTTTTTATTTGTATGTGTGTGTGTGTGTGTGTGTGTGTGTGTGTGTGTGTGTGTGTGTGTGTGTGTGTGTGTGTGTGTGTGTGTTCTTCTCTTCTTCTCTTCCCCTCTTTGTTGCCCCTCTTCATTTTCTCTCTACCCATCAATCTCCATCTTTCCCCAATTTTGTCTCTCTCTCTCTCTCTCTCTCTCTCTCTCTCTCTCTCTCTCTCTCTCTCTCTCTCTCTCTCTCTCTCTCTCTCTCGTAAACATTCTAACTCCTTACAACATTCACAATTTCACGATTTCTTTCCATTTATCCACTTCATTTTTTTTTGTTTGTATTTTGAGTCTTTCATTTATTTTTTCCCAAGTGTTTCCTTCTTTCCAGTATTTCTTCCGTCCTCTTCTTCCTCCTCTTCTTTTTTTCCTCCTTCACATTTTTCCTCCTCCTCCTCCTCCTCCTCCTCCTCAGTTTTTCCTCCTCGTCCTCCTCCTTCTCCTTCTCCTCCTCCTTCTCCTCTTTCTCCTCCTCTTATTTTTATATTCATCGCCTGTGTGTGTGTGTGTGTGTGTGTGTGTGTGTGTGTGTGTGTGTGTGTGTGTGTGTGTGTGTGTGTGTGTGTGTGTGTGTGTGTGTGTGTACAAGTGCATGCGTGCGTGTGTGGTTGCGTGTGCACGATACTGAATCAACGTCACAGTGAACGCTATTAAAAACAACCACTAAAAAAAATAAAACAAAGAAATAATTAATAGACGCAGTGAAAAAATTGTAAAAAATGAAGAAAAAATAAAAAAAGATAAACTTTCCACAAATATGAAAGGAAGAAGAGAAAAAGAAAAAAAATTAATGCACCAGTATTCATTTTTTCTTTTTTTTCTTTTTTTTCTAATCAGTCACAATCAGTCCACCACCAGAGGGCGTGACTCACCTGCCTGCACTCACTAATTAACTCCCGCCTCACCTGCCCTCCCTTGCCGCTCACCTGTGCTATTGTTATGTAATTATCATCTTTTTGCTTCTCTCTATTTCACCTCTGCATAAATTGTCTTCTGGTTTGCATGTAATTATTTTTTGTTCGTCTGTTTATACATTTTTTTTTTTTTTATAATTGTTTTGTTTTGTTCATTTCATCTTTTTAGTGTTTTTTTCCTTGTTTTTAATTTTCTTTATTCATTCCGTGTTTTCATTTTTTCTTCTTCTCTTTTGACGTTTCTATAATTTTCCTCTTCTTCTTCTCCCCCTCCTCCTCCTCCTCCTCCTCCTCCTCCTCCTCCTCCTCCTCTTCTTCTTCTTCTTCTTCTTCTTCTTCTTCTTCTTCTTCTTCTTCTTCTTCTTCTTCTTCTTCTTCTTCCTCCTCACGCTTTCCAGTCATCACTCTTTTGCCTTGTCACTCCATTTGTCACTTCTTCTCTCTCTCTCTCTCTCTCTCTCTCTCTCTCTCTCTCTCTCTCTCTCTCTCTCTCTCTCTCTCTCTCTCTCTCTCTCTCTAAGCTCATAACCAAAACCGCAGAGAGAGAGAGAGAGAGAGAGAGAGAGAGAGCTTTCATAATAATCGCAAGAAATGAGAAATTCCTAATCTCTTGCAATATTCTCGTTCCTTCCTCCTCTTCCTTCCCTCCCCTCTCCCTTCCTCTCCCTCCCTCGCCGACTCTCCCTCCCGCCACAGAAGCAAGGGTTTAGGCCTATCGCTGGAGGCCTAGGGTGGTATTCCGCCTCGCTCTTAATATACTGATGGTTATTGCATCCTTGGAAAAAACGTGTGTGTGTGTGTGTGTGTGTGTGTGTGTGTGTGTGTGTGTGTGTGTGTGTGTGTGTGTGTGTGTGTGTGTGTGGTATATATTGCTAGTATTTTTGTGTATATGTTTGTTTTGGGACTGTCTACATGTATGGCTCTCTGTCTCCTTGTCTGTCTCTCTCTCTGTCTGAGTCTGTCTGTATGTCTGTCTGATTGTCGGGTTTCAGTCTGTCTGTTTGTTCTTTCCCCTCACGTTTCCAGCAAAACGACTCAACCATATACAAGAACCTTATAATTTCCTCCACTCTCCAGTTTTCCTCCTCCTCCTCCTCCTCCTCCTCCTCCTCCTCCTCCTCCTCCTCCTCCTCCTCCTCCTCCTCCTCCTCCTCCTCCTCCTCCTCCTCCTCCTCCTCCTCCTCCTCCTCCTCTTCCTCTTCCTTCTCTTCCTCCCTCTCCTCTTCTTTTGTTGGTTTCTTTCCTCTTCTTCCTCGTCTTGATTTCTTTTCGCTTCCTCTTGTTCCTCGTTCCTTATACATTTTTTCTTCTCCTTCTCCTTCTCTCTCTCTCTCTCTCTCTCTCTCTCTCTCTCTCTCTCTCTCTCTCTCTCTCTCTCTCTCTCTCTCTCTCTCTCTCTCTCTCTCTCTCTCTCTCTCTCTCTCTCTCTCTCTCTCTCTCTTTCTCCCTTTATTTAAAACCTACTTAAATTTTTCTTTCTTTTTTGTTTTTTCTTTCTGTTTTTGACCTCTATTAATTTCCCTTGTTTTTATTCCCTTATCTCTTCACACAGCTTTCCTTATTTTTTCCTCTATTTTTCCCTTCCTATCTTTTATTTCTTCCCTCTTTTATCTTCCCTTTTTCCTTTAACCTTTTCCCTGCCTTCATCATCTCCCTCCTTCCCTCCCTTTTTACCTTCCCTACCGTATATTGCTTCTTTTACCTTTTTCTCCTTCCTCCTCCTCCCTTCCTCCCTCCTCCTTCCCTTCTCTTTCCCTCTCTTTTCCCTCCAGTTTCCTCCTCCCCTCTCAGTCAGACCAGATTCCAACTCTTCCTATCTTGGAATCGCAATCCGCCTCTGGAATACTAAAGAGGAGGAGGAGGAGGAGGAGGAGGAGGAGGAGGAGGAGGAGGAGACTAAAGAAGAGGGGAACTGAGGAAGAGGAGGTTATAAGAGAAGGGTGGACGAGAGAGAGAGAGAGAGAGAGAGAGAGAGAGAGAGAGAGAGAGAGAGCGGTTATCTGAGTCTTAGCAAAGCCTCATTTCTTTCTAGGAATGACGATATGGTGGAATGTAGGAAGCATTATGGGAGGAGAGAGAGAGAGAGAGAGAGAGAGAGAGAGAGAGAGAGAGAGGAGAGTGTGCTAGGGAAGAAAGGAAGTAAAGGGGAGATGATGTAGAGTAAGTGAAGGGAATATAATGAAGGAAGGAAGGAAGGAAGAAATGAAGGAAGGAAGGAAGGAAGGAAAAAAAGAGCTGGAGAAATTTGGAGGATAGAAAGGAAGGGAAAGAAAATGAAGGGAGAGGAAGGAAGGAAGTAAAGAAGAATGAGGAATGAGGAATAAAGGAGAGAATAGAAGGAAATGAATAAAGGAATGAAGGAAGGAGATATAGGAGTAATAAAGAAAGAAGGGAAGAGAAGGGAAAGGAATGAAGGAATGAAAGAAGGAAGGAAAGGAGAAAAAGTGTTTTAGTTAATGATAATGTTTACTTAATGCCGATATGGATGAGAGAGAGAGAGAGAGAGAGAGAGAGAGAGAGAGAGAGAGAGAGAGAGAGTGAATGGGGGAAAGTAAAAGTGCGGTTGTGTCATTAATTATCCCGTATCGATCTTGTAGAAGGAACACTCGACAGCGGCCACCACCACCACCACCACCACCACCACCACCACCACCCGCCGCCACCAGCACCACCACCATCACCAACACCACTACCACCACCACCACAGACACCACCATCAACACCACCACCACCATAGCCACCTCCATCACCACCACCACCCGCCGCCACCAGCACCACCACCATCACCAACACCACTACCACCACCACCACAGACACCACCACCACCATCACCACCACCACTGTTGTTGCTACTGCCATTAACATCACTACAACTATTAATGCTACTGCTACTACTACTACTACTACTACTACTACTACTACTACTACTACTACTACTACTACTACAACTACTATCACAACCACCACACTATCTACCACTCTCCACAACCGCTATTACCACGACAATTATCAATACCGTCCTTCCACCATCACCACTACCGCCACCACCACCACCACCACCACCACCACCACCACCACCACCACCACCACCACCACCACCACCACCACCACCACCACCACCACCACCACACTTGAATATTCTAGGCAATTAAATAATCTGGGTCAAAATTAAGCTAAAATTGAATAAGAAAACTTTTCCCCTCCAGAGAGAGAGAGAGAGAGAGAGAGAGAGAGAGAGAGAGAGAGAGAGGAAACTACTTCGTCTGGGGTTCTCATTTGCACCCTCAAGAAAATTCCCTTTGTTTTAATTTGCTTACACAAAATTTTCTCATTCTTTTCCTCTTTTTTCTTTCCTTTTTCTCTTTACTCATTAATTTTTTTTCCGGTTCCGTGTTTTGTTAATTACTTTGTCCGTCCCCTTGTGTGAGAGAGAGAGAGAGAGAGAGAGAGAGAGTTGGTAAAAAGAGGATGAATAACATTTTCAAATACGAGTAATGGAGGAAGGAAGAAAGGAAGAAAAGAAGGAAGGCAAGAAGGAAGGAAGGAAGGAAGAAAAGAAAGAAGGAAGAAAGGAAAGAAGGAAGGAAATTCAAGGAGAGACGACTGAAGTGAATAACTCAGACGGAAAAACAAAGGAGAGAATGTAAAGGAAAAGGAAAAAAACTTGAAAAATGAATGAAGGGCGTGAGGGAAAAAAGTGAGAGAAAAGGAGACAAATTAGAAGAGGAGGAAAGATGAAGGAAAAAGATGATAGTGTAAGTTTTCTGATGTTAATTTTACGTCATGAATAAGAAGCTAAGACTCTCTCTCTCTCTCTCTCTCTCTCTCTCTCTCTCTCTCTCTCTCTCTCTCTCTCTCTCTCTCTCTCTCTCTCTCTCTCTCTCTCTCTCCGGAGGGTGTTAATGGTAAGGATGGAGAAAACGGGAATAGTGGAAGGAGGTCTCTCTCTCTCTCTCTCTCTCTCTCTCTCTCTCTCTCTCTCTCTCTCTCTCTCTCTCTCTCTCTCTCTCTCTCTCTCTCTCTCAGTTTTTATTTTATCTTCTTTAACTCTCCGTCGCCACCACATCTCCCTCTTCCTCTTCCTCCTTCTCCTCCTCCTCCTTCCTCCTCCTCCTCCTCCTCCTCCTCCTCCTCCTCCTCCTCCTCCTCCTCCTCCTCCTCCTCCTCCTCCTCTTACTCTAATGAGACCTCTTACTCTTAGAAAAGGTTATTTAATCGATCAAGAGGAAAGTTTCTTTTATATATCTTCTGTATCGATTTTCATTATACATTTTTCATTCCCTAATTATCCGTGCCTTTTTCATAATTCTTGGCTTTGTTTACTTAAGGGCGGGTCTTCATCATCATTAGTCTCTCTCTCTCTCTCTCTCTCTCTCTCTCTCTCTCTCTCTCTCTCTCTCTCTCTCTCTCTCTCTCTCTCTCTCTCTCTCTGATTAGTACTCAGTATTATCCCTCTTCCCTCCTTCCTTCTTTTATTCTTCCATGGTACTTCTCTCTATTATCAATGTTTTTATCTACCCCCCCTCTCTTCATTTCATTGTTCCGATCCCCTCCCCTTTACACACACACACACACACACACACACACACACACACACACACACACACACACACACACACACACACACACACACACACACACACACGTACTACACACTTCCTCATACAAACACAGACACACACACACACTCTCTCTTACACATCATTTTACCAAGTCATTCCCCTCACTTCCCTTACTTCCCTCACTTACTCATCCCTCCCTCCCTCCTACCCTCACCTCCCCTCATTATTACCCACAAAGCTTAGCACCCAACGCTTCACTCCCCTCATCCATTCCCTTCCCTCGCCCCTACAGTACCTATTTACACCCCCTTCTTTCCCCTCGCCTTAATTCCCCTCTTGCAGAACCTTAGACGTATGACTCTGACGCCCTCCCTTATTTTCCCCTCTTCTACCTCAACCTTCCCCCCCCTTAACCCCTCGCTCGATACAGCCCAGACGCAACGAAGGAAGAGGGGAGGAGGAGAAAGAGGGGAGAAGGAGAAAGAGAAAGGGGGACGAAGAAGGGGGAAGGATGTGAGGTATAGTATGATTGTTAGAGAGAGAGAGAGAGAGAGAGAGAGAGAGAGAGAGAGAGAGAGAGAGAGTTAATATAATGCTTAGTTAATTTCGAACACTACTGTACTGCAAGAGCGTGACCTAATCTGAAGTTAATTAGATTCAGTTGCTGCCTCTGTACTGGCGTGTGGCTGACTGACTGACTGACTGACTGACTGACTGACTGACTGATTGGCTGCATGGCTGACTGTTTACACACGTTCAGTAATGTCATGCACCAGTCACTAGCGACCAGTCAATATATGAAACGAAATACGTGTCTTTTCTGAATGTTTCGTGCAATTGCTAATCAAGTGTGTGTGTGTGTGTGTGTGTGTGTGTGTGTGTGTGTGTGTGTGTGTGTGTGTGTGTGTGTGTGTGTGTGTGTGTGTGTGTGTGTGTGTATACTGTGGCTATTGTTCCGTACTTCCTATGTTTTTATATTGCAACCGTATGTTTGTATGTGTGTATATGTGTGTGTATGTATGTATGTGTGTGTGTATGTGTTTATTTACTGTATATACCACGTTTACCTGTTTGTTTGCTTGATTATTGTTTATTCCTGGCTTTTAATAGCGTTTCCAGAGAGGGACTGTGGGCTGGAGATAAAGTTATGTGAGGGGAGAGGCGAGGGAGAGGTGAGGGGAGAGGGATGAGCGCTAGAGATCAGCTGATTGATGTCAACATGGCGGGCTGGACTGTAAACAAACCTTCAGCCATACTTTGGGGGGAGAGGGAGAGGGAGAGAGGGAGAGGGAGAGAAGGAAGGTCAGAATAAGTTAAGTATAGAAGGAAGGAAGGAAGGATAGAAGTAAACAAGAAGGAACTAAGTGAAGGATTTTAAGTGGAGATGGATGAAAGGATGGAATGGAGGGAAGATTAGCAAAGTTTTCCGACCTCCCATTTCCCTCATTCCTTCCCTCCCATTACCTCTTCCTTATTCATCCTCTTCCTTCTTCTCTTTCATCTGTGTAATTATCATCAGTTTCTTCTATTTTTCTCCTCTTCTTTGACTTTCCTTCCTCTTTCATCTAAAAAAAAAGTCATCTTCTCTTCTATTTACGCGTCACCTTTGGTCTTTCTATTTTTTTTTCACCATTCCTTCTCTTTTCCTTCCTTCTCTCTCTATAAATTCGTTTCTCCACTCTTGTTTCCCTTCTTTCTCTTCTCCTTTCATCTCCTTTCTGTTGTTTTCTCCTCTCTTCTTCTCCCATCTTCCTTTCCTTCTATTATCTATACATTATTTTTCCCTTTTATTTTTATCTTTATATATCCCTTTCTTCACTTTTATCCCTCACTTCTCTGCCCTTCTCCTCCATGTCCCTATTCTACACATCCTTTTCTTTATTCCCATCATTCCACCTCCCTATCCCTTTTCTCCCCTTCCTTTCACCATTCCTGAGTTCCTTCCTTCACATTTTCTTATGGGTTCGTTCCTTCACCATCGTATTTGGCGTCACTATCTCTTCACCATCTCGCCTAACACAGCATCACTTAACCCTGCCACTTCTTATCTCAATGACATCTCCTCACCACACGGTCTCTTCTCCCTCTCTTCCATCTCCCAGCCTCTCCTGTCTCCTCCCTGCCTTTCCTCTCATGCCCTCTCGTATCCTTCCCTCTCCTCTCTCTCTCTCTCTCTCTCTCTCTCTCTCTTCTCCCCCTCCCCTCGTCGTCTCTCCATAAAATCTCTCCTTTCCTTCCTCTCTTTTCTCTCCCTACAAATTCCCTCCGGACTCATTCTCTCCCTCATAAAGTTCCTTCCTTTCTCATAGGTTCTCTCCCTGTCTTACTTAAGAGAGAGAGAGAGAGAGAGAGAGAGAGAGAGAGAGAGAGAGGAGGAGGTAAGGGGGACGTAAACAAACCTCCTCATTTGCTCTTCAATTTACTCTAGAAAAGTATGACACTGGATGACCTTAGAGAGAGAGAGAGAGAGAGAGAGAGAGAGAGAGAGAGAGAGAGAGAGAGAGAGAGAGAGAGAGAGAGAGAGAGAGAGAGAAGCTGAGGAAAGCTGTTTTAGAGGCTTTCTCGCTAGAACCCATGATGATGGCTCTCTCTCTCTCTCTCTCTCTCTCTCTCTCTCTCTCTCTCTCTCTCTCTCTCTCTTACCCTCAATTAATCTCTTAACATCTGTCTCTTCACTCCTCGTGTTTTGTCTTATCATGTTTCTCATTAAACGTTTTGTTGTGTTTAATTCTTTATGTGTAATTTCTTAACATTTCTTCTTATTCATATATTTTCCTGTGACGTTTTATTATTATTAACTGTTTTTCTATTTTTCCTTTTATTCATTAATTTCATTATTTTTTTTTATTTTCAGCCCTTTTCAGTATTTTCCAGTAATTTTTCATGATAACTCACCTATTTTACAATCAATATTTTTTCCTTTTTTTTCCTTTCTTTATTTTTCATCTGTAATTCTCTCCGTTTTCCTTAATTTTCTAGTGTTGCTGTCTCTACGTATTCCAAGTTTTTATTTTCCTTTCTTTCTCCATCAATTAATCTTTAACCTGTATCTCATTCCCCGCGTTACATCTCTTCCTTTCTCTCTAATTGTTCTGCCGTGACTCGCTCCTTTGTCCCGCGTTTGTTGACTGGTACGTGTTTCTTGAGTTTGTGTTTCTGCTTCGATTTGCACGCATTGCTTTGTCTAATTGCCACGTATGCATAATCACGGGTGTTTGTCTTGCATTATGTTGCGCTTTGCTTATGTAAACACCGATCATTGTCCAAAAATACGCGTGGTTATGTCATTAAATCTTATTACCTTGTTTTTACTTGACTTTTTAATGGCTGAATTGTTTTGCTCTAGATCTTATTTATTTAATTTTTTTCTCTTCCTTTTTCTTCTTTTCGTGTAAATTTTGTATTATTTATCTGTGTGTTTATTTTGTTTTTCTGTTTAAGTTCTAATTTACTCAATTTCAGATTCTTTCATTATTTTTCTATGTATATTTCCTTAATTTTTTTTCTTTTCCAGATCTTTTATTCTTTAATATTATACATTTCTTATCCTTTCATGCAAAGTAACCTTTCTTAACTGTAGATACTGGAATTCCCATCCACATCTGCTCCGCATCATTCCATTCTTCCCACTCTTATTCCCTTCCACTCCCGAATAATCCCATCACACGAAACAACAACAAATATTCCCTTTTTCCCTCCCCTTCCACCACTAATAACCTCCCTTTCTAATCCTCCCCACAAACTTACACCCTTTTTTCTTTCTCCCTCTCTCTGGCACCCTTCCTCGCTCCCTATTCCCACCTCATTACTTTTCCCTCCCCATCTCATCTCCTGACCCAACGTAACCTAACTTGACCTGACCTCGCGGTATCTCTTCTCCAGGCCCGTCACTACTAATAACCTCCAGTAGCAGCTCTCTCTCTTCGCTAAATGAAATCAATAAACGTTTAATTATCTAGACCGCTGCGTGTGTTGTCTGAGACAGGAAGAGAGAGAGAGAGAGAGAGAGAGAGAGAGAGAGAGAGAGAGAGAGTAAACATGGGCCTTTCCTCTCTCTCTCTCTCTGGGTCTCTGTCTCGTGTTTCCTCCATCCCTTCCCTTCCTCTCTCTCTCTCTCTCTCTCTCTCTCTCTCTCTCTCTCTCTCTCTCTCTCTCTCTCTCTCTCTCCCGTCTCTCCCTCCCTGCCTTCATTATTGATGTGATTACGGATGAGGAAAGGAGGGATATAGAGTCATTAGTGTAGGCTGTGTACAAGTGTAGGCTGGTTCTCTCCCTCTCTCTCTCTTTCTCTCTCTCTCTCTCTCTCTCTCTCTCTCTCTCTCTCTCTCTCTCTCTCTCTCTCTCTCTCTCTCTCTCTCTCTCTCTCTCTCTGTGTGTGTGTGTGTGTGTGTGTGTGTGTGTGTGTGTGTGTGTGTGTGTGCGTGCGTCGAAGGTCGAATAGTGTGTGGCAGACTTGTGTACTAAGAGAGAGAGAGAGAGAGAGAGAGAGAGAGAGAGAGAGAGAGAGACGCAAATATTTATCCAGGGATATGAGCCTAAATAGTAGTGTTTGTGTTAGTAATACTATTAGTGTAGTAATTAATACCACCACCGTCGCCACCACAACCACCACCACCACCACCACGACCAGTACTGCAGCTCATGATAGTGGTGGTGGTGGTGGAGATGGTGGTGTACTTCTGTGTAGCGGCTGGTTATCTAATGTGTTCAACTTGACTCACTCGTTATAATGTGGTATTTGAGGCACTCTAATGTTTAATGCAGTTTTTGGTTTTCTTGTTGTACCATTAGTATTAGAACAAAGTTAGTATATAATGTGCGAGTGGAAATGTTTAGTAATTAGCTTGGTTGGATTACTACTACTACTACTACTACTACTACTACTACTACTACTACTACTACTACTACTACTACTACTACTACTACTACTACTACTACTACTACTACTACTACTACTACTACTACTACTACTACTACTACTACTACTACTACTACTACTACTACTACTACTACTACTACTACTATTATTACTACTACTATACACACCACTAGTAGCAATAATAATAACACTGATACATATCTTTACAATAGATAGGATAAAATCTCTCTCTCTCTCTCTCTCTCTCTCTCTCTCTCTCTCTCTCTCTCTCTCTCTCTCTCTCTCTCTCTCTCTCTCTCTCTCTCTCTCTCTCTCTCTCTCTCCCAAACGAGGCAGGTGTTCCTCGTTAGTGGGAACAGGTGCTATTATCCACGGACAATATTTATTAACTGGCTAATATAATCTCGTTTCCAGGGGAGCCTTGTACCTTACCCTGTCTCCCTTGCCGCCACCACCACCACTACCCTGCCTCTCCTCCCCTATCACCTGTGTTCACCTGTACATTCTCTCTGTTATTCTTGCATCTCTCTACGTATGACTCTGTATTTGTTTCCCCTGCCACCCTGTCACCTTTGCTACATCCCTGCCATTCCTCCCTGTCTATTTTTTCCATTTCTCCTGTTACTTTTCTTTATTCTTTATCTTGCCATTGTCTGTTACTTTTAACCCTTCCTCCCCTGTCACCTCTCCCTGTTCCCTGTCTTCCCTGTCTGTCATTCCCATATTTACTTACCTCTGCATATTTTACCCCTGCATATCCATACTTTGGGCACTGCATGTCTCCTCTGTCACCTTGTCACCCCTGCCACTCTTTCCTACCCTTCCTCTCCTCTGTCACCTGTATAGACTTGCCTGTTTCTTCCCTCCCCTGTCGCTTCATTTCTCTGTCTCTGACCCTGTATTCCCCTCCCCCTGTTACTCTGTCGTGTATTGTTTGTATTGCTCTCTCTCTCTCTCTCTCTCTCTCTCTCTCTCTCTCTCTCTCTCTCTCTCTCTCTCTCTCTCTCTCGTCTGTTTATTTCCCTTCCTCCTACTAATTATCAGGTTTTTTTTTACTTTTTGGTACATTTTTTGTTTATTTTTTTGTGTCCAGCTACAATTACTATCACTGCTACCACCACCACCACCACCACCACCACCACCACCACCACCACCACCACCACCACCACCACTATCAACACCAACAACTATTACATAAATGCGACTTTTTTTTTCTCTCTCTCTCTCGTCATTTTTCTTTCCCTTTTAATTTTTTGGGTTACAGTTCAAACACGGATTTTTCCCCTCACTCTTTTTTTTCCCTCTTACGTAAGGTCACCGATAGGGTTATTTTTTCATTTTATTGTATTTTTCCTCTCTTTTTTTCCCTCCTTCCCCCCCCTCCCCGACAGGCAGCCCATGTGAGTTCAGAGATTGGTTTTGGTGGAAATATCTTTTATCTTTTTCATATGCATTTTTCCTCTTTTTTTTTTCCCTCCCCTCCTTTTTTTTTTAGTTGGGGAAATTTAATATCCAGGAATATATATACATACATTTTTTCCCTTTGGTAGTCATGAAGCACGTATTTTCACTGTGCTTTTCCTATTTTTTCCTACTCTTATTGAATATTTTCCTTCTGTGTGTTTATTAATGCATTTCAAAGAGTATTTTCTAATGTTTCTGCTGCTCGTTTTACAGTTTTCTCTCTCTCTCTCTCTCTCTCTCTCTCTCTCTCTCTCTCTCTCTCTCTCTCTCTCTCTCTCTCTCTCTCTCTCTCTCTCTCTCTCTCTCTCTCTCTCTCTCTCTCTCTCTCTAATACCTTTGCTACGCTTCTTTCCTTCCTCTCTTCCTTTCTTTTCTTCTTTTCATTATTCTTATCCACTATTCTCTACTTTCAAAAATTTCCATACATTCACCTTTCCTCTCTTCCTTCCTTCCTGTTTTCCTTCCTTCCTTCCTCCTTTCCTTCCTTCCTTCCTCCTTTCCTTCCTTCCTTCCTCTTTTCCTTCCTTCCTTCCTCCTTTCCTTCCTTCCTTCCTCCTTTCCTTCCTTCCTTTCTCCTTTCCTTCCTTCCTTCCTTCCTCCTTTCCTTCCTTCCTTCCTTCCTCTTCTCTTTCCTTACTTCCTTTCTTATGCTTGTCTTTCCTCCATTCTTCCCTTGATCTCACCATCCTCTTCCCCTCCTTCCCTCTTATCGTCGTTCCTTTTATCTCTCCTTCCTCTTTTTTTCCCCTCCATTATACTTTGTCCTTCCTTCTTTTATGCTTTTCTATGAATTTATCTTTTTTCTCTTTATTCTTGTGTTTATTCTTTCCTCGTTACCTTACCTAAGAGAGAGAGAGAGAGAGAGAGAGAGAGAGAGAGAGAGAGAGAGAGAGAGAGAGAGAGAGAGAGAGAGAAAGGTAAGGTAATTGAAGTGTGATTTATGATTCTTTTGAGTGATAGCAACAGTGGCAGTAATGTTCAGGAACTTAGCTGTAGTAGTGGTAGTAGTAGTAGTAGTAGTAGTAGTAGTAGTAGTAGTTGTTGTTGTTGTTGTTGTTGTTGTTGTTGTTGTAGTAGTAGTAGTAGTTGTTGTTGTTGTATTGCTTGTAGTAGTAGTAGTAGTAGTAGTAGTAGTAGTAGTAGTAGTAGTAGTAGTAGTAGTAGTAGTAGTAGTAGTTGTTGTTGTTGTTGTTGTAGTAAAAGTAGTAGTAGTTGTAGTAGTAGTAGTAGTAGTAGTAGTAGTAGTAATAGTAGTAGCAGTAATATTAGTAGTTGTAGTAGTAGTAGTAGTAGTAGTAGTAGTAGTAGTAGTAGTAACAGTAGTAGCAGTAATAGTTATAGTAGTAGTAGTAGTAGTAGTAGTAGTAGTAGTAGTAGTAGTAGTAGTAGTAGTAGTTACCAGGAAGAAATGAGGGAGAGATAAGGTATAGGTCTCTCAACACTTAGAATGACGGAAGTGTTGGCAGCTGACATTAACAGGAGGAGGAGGAGGAGGAGGAAGAAGAAGAAGAAGAAGAAAAAAGAAGATAAGGAAGAGGTGGTGGTGGTGGTGATGTAAGTAACGGTATCTGTATATGTAGAGGAAGAAGAGAAGAAGAGAAGAAGAGAAGAGAAGAGAAGAAGAAGAAAAGAGAAGAGAAGAGAAGAAAAAATGAGATTATGAAAAGCAAAAAGTACGTAAAACAAGATAAAAATTAACAACAAAAACAAAAACAACAACAACAACAACAACAGCAACAACAATAACAACAACACTCTTTTTTTCTCTTCGGTGGTGATGATGGTGCCAATGCGGTGCCAAGGTGGTGCCAAGGAGCTGAGTGCCACGGTGCTCCTTGAACTCCTTGAGGTTGTAAGGGAGGGGAGGAAGAGAGGGGGAGGGGAAGTGGTCAACGAGGATAAGCGGAGAGGTTTGGCAAGCTTGGTGGTGGTGGTGGTGGTGGTGGTCGTGGTGGTCGTGATGTTATGTGAGCTTATCTTGAAGGTCCTTTTATTGGTGTATGGGTTGGGTAGGGTCGAGAGAGAGAGAGAGAGAGAGAGAGAGAGAGAGAGAGAGAGAATGATTGTCTTTACTGATTCTTTTTACATTTCTCATCGTTTTTATTAGTTTGCTCTTAATACTTTCCATAATTCAACACAATTATTATAAACGTAACGTGTATTTAGGTGGTCAGTGTGTCTATCAGTCTATCTCCCTGTGTGTGTGTGTGTGTGTGTGTGTGTGTGTGTGTGTGTGTGTGTGTGTGTGTGTGTGTGTGTGTGTGTGTGTGTGTGTGTTGCACCCTTCCCTTGCACAAATTCCGTTCACATACGCCTGGTTCTAAAAATGTACAGATAAAGTGGACAACTCTCTGTCTCTCTCACCTCTCCCTCTCACCCCTCACCTCTCCCTCTCCTCTCCTCTCACCTCTCCCTCTCCCTCTCGCCCTTGCTCGGTAGCGGCACCTGTTCTTTGTGAAGCTAAAAGATTGGTTAATTAACATGAATATTTCTCTTTCAGGTAAGGGACGCCGGCCGAGTCTCACCTGCACCTGATTACCCTACCTGTCACACCTGCCAACGGTATGTACACCTGCTTGCTCACTTCCCTTCCTTCCTTTCCTTCACTTCCTTCACCTCCTTCAATTCTTTTTATTCCTTCTCATTTTCCATATTCCTTCCTTTATTGGATGCATTTATCTCTTGTCTACTTTCTTTCTTTTTCTTCACTTCCTTCGTTTCCTTCATTCCTTTTACTTTCTTCCCTTCCTCTGTATTTTTATGTCTAATGATAAGAACAATAATAATAATAATAATAATAATAATAAGAATAATAATAATAGTAATAATAGTGTCCTTTTAATAATAAAGTTACATAATGCAAGTTTGTGTTCAGTACTTGACTCGATTGATTTATTTCTCTCTTTTTTACTCGACATTCGATGGACAGTTGGCATTTTAACCTCGCTGGGGAGGACGAGGGGGAGGACGAGGAGGAGGAGGAGGAGGGGGAAAGATTCAAACTATTGTATGTCTCAGTGGCAGCTTACACACACACACACACACACACACACACACACACACACACACACACACACACACACACACACACACACACACACACACCGAAATACTGTATTGCCAGGTTCAACTACACTCACGGACACGGACGAGTGAACGTGGGCAGTGGCGGGCGGCAAGGAGGGCGGGAGGGGGCAGGGGGGAGGAAGGGGGCAGGGTGTGATGGTTGGGGGGACGGCAGGGTGGACAGAATGTCGAGGCGAGTCAGTGCGAGTGAAAAAATAAATAGAAAATACGAGAGAGAGAGAGAGAGAGAGAGAGAGTTTTGACAGGGAGTATTGCTAGCAGGGAATTATTGAGGTGCTGACTGCTCGTTTCATACCTCGTGGCAGGGTGAAGGGTGAATGGAAGGGTAAGTTAAGGGTGAAAAGTGTACTGACAGGGTGAGGAAGGGTGTAAAGGAGAAGTGTTGGCAGAGGTGGTAGATAGGAGGGTTTATTTTCTTGACGTAATGGCAGGGTGAGCTGGCAGGGTGAGGTGGCAGGGTGTTAGACTCATTGATAGGATAATAAATGTGGAGAAAGTAAGATTGACAGGGTGTTCTGGTATGTCTGTAGGATGTAGTGAATAAATACTTCATTTTTTTAATATTTTGGCAGGGTTTCGGTGTGGAAGGTAATGCTGGCAGGGTATTGCAGTGTATGAAATAATATATAAGTGTGGTATTTATTATGCTATCAATGTGTAGTGACTCTGGCAGGGTGTATGACAGAGAAAGTTATAATTACGATCTGTCTGGAGTTACAGGGTCTTGTGTTCCGGCAGGCTTTAACTATACTGATTAACTAAGAGTGTATGGCAGGGTAAGGCGTGGCAGGGTCTAACATATGGCACGGTTTAGCTTATAGTGAACCCTGTAAGAGTAAAACAACATAGAAATACAACTTTGAGGCGTGACAGAGTAGTAGGGGTGGCATAGGATTCAATGTGGCAGGGTACAGAACAGAACCTTGAAAACAATAACTGCAAAAATGGCAAACAAACTTGGAATACAGGACAAGATCGGCAGGGAAGGCATGGCAGGGGTATGAGGGTGTCAGGGTAGCAAAGTGGCAGGGTGTGGCGGATAACAGGGTGTATGTAGCGTCCATGTTACGTGTACATCCGTGCCGGGCTGTCCAAACAATGCATATATACATTTTCACTATTTTTTTTGTACCTCTGAATACAACACTGTAATCCACGAAGTATTGAGTATCTAGCGTGAGGGAGGGAGAGGAGAGAGGGATAGAGGAAAGGGGGAAGGAGGGAAGGGGAGAGGAAGAGAGGGAAGGTATGTAGAGAAGGGAGATGCAGGGAGGGGAGGAAAGAGAGATGAAGGTAGAGAGCACGAGAGATGAAGGGATGCAAGGATAGACCAGAAAAAAAGGGAGAGGAAATAGATAAAAATGAGAGGTGTGAATAAGAGAGAGAGAGAGAGAGAGAGAGAGAGAGAGAGAGAGAGAGAGAGAGAGAGAGAGAGAGAGAGAGAGAGGGTGGAAAGTATATACGTTGGAATAGAAATTGATGATAATAGAGACGAATGTTTAAATTGACAAAGATAGAAACGAGATGAAATAGAGAAAAATTGCTGTATGAATTGCCTGCATTGAGAGAGAGAGAGAGAGAGAGAGAGAGAGAGAGAGAGAGAGAGAGAGAGAGAGAGAGAGAGACGGACAAAAAGTACTTCAGCTGAAAAAAAAGAAAAAAAATCATCTTTGTTTTTATCACCACCACCACCACCACCACCACCACCACCACCACCACTACCATCACCACAATCCCTACTACCATTAGTGGTGGGAAGGGTGCATCTGCATTGTGAAGGGGCATGGAGGTTAGATAATCAATAGAGTGATATGGAAGGGGGAGAAAGCACGTGTATATAGGTGTGAGAGAGAGAGAGAGAGAGAGAGAGAGAGAGAGAGAGAGGCAAGGATTACACGATGGCGAGAGTTAAAAAAAAAAAAAAGAACTTGGTTTGGTGAAGGGGTGAACTTTCCTGATAGTGTGTTGTAGGGAGCGTAGGGTGAGGCGGGACGAAGAGCGGCAGTGAGGGTGCGAGGACAGGGTGTAGCAACAAGAGGAACATGGGTGCGTGGCGATGAAGTGTAACAGACTGGGTGTAGACCGCCACGGAAGGTTAAAAAGAGTGTACGGGTGTGTTGGATGGACAGATGCCTTAGTGGAGGGAAGTGTATTACAAATTTCTTTAGTTTTGAAAGAAATTGTGTGTATTGATTTATAAGTATGAAGTATAATAGAAAATATATGAGTTAGGTGTTATAAATTCCAAACATACATACAGACACACTAAGCATTACATTTCCAAACACCAAAGCTTTCCATCACTACATATGAAAGACTGTAGTGGAAGTTACTGGGATATTAAGGTTTTTATGACTTCTGACAGTCTGACGGAATAATAAGTGATATTTTTACATTTTCAAGGTTGTTTTTATGAATTTAATAAACGCTAGATCTTTTCATCACTACATTTCAAAGACTATAGTGGAAATTACTGGGAATTTAACTTTTTTATTACTTTTTTGACAGTCTGACAGAATAATAAGTGAGATTTTCATATTTTCAAGGTTGTTTATTATGATTTTAATAAACATTACAGCCTTCCATCTCTAATTTTGAAGGACTGTACTGGAAGTTACTGGAATTTTAATGCTCTTTAAGATTCTTGGGACGGTTTGACAGAATAATATGTGAGTTTCAAGGTTTTCAAGATTGTTTTCATAATTATGATTAACACCAAAGCCTTCCATCACTACATTTCAAAGACTGTAATGGAAGTTACTGATATTTTAAGGATTTTTACAACTTTTCTGACAGTTTGACGGAATAATAAGCAAGTTTTTTTTTAGGTTTTCAAGTATGTTTTCATGATATTAATGAGGGTTTAACCATGAAGTTATTACTAAGAGAGAGAGAGAGAGAGAGAGAGAGAGAGAGAGAGAGAGAGAGAGAGAGAGAGCAAAAAAAAAAAAGCTAGTAATTCCTCCTCACTTTAATCGTGGCTGTGAAAACTCCTTGTGTCTCCAGCAAATATTTTTCGCAAAGTTGAGAGGGAGAGTCTCGTGTAAGCATGCAGTGTGGCTCAGATTATCGCTCACTCCCACTTGACTTCGCTCAACGCTGCCCGCACCTGACACAGAAGCAAGGGACGAAGGAAAAGGTATAAAATGAAGTGGAGTGACTCATTAACTCTTCCTAAATCATTCACTTTTCACACCCGACCGCTGCTGTCCGAGAGAGAGAGAGAGAGAGAGAGAGAAGAAGTAATTAAATCTCCAATATTCAAGGTTACGTTCAACTTTGTGTGTGTGTTGGTGAAGAGCGAGAGAGAGAGAGAGAGAGAGAGAGAGAGAGAGAGAGAGAGAGAGAGAGAGAGAGTGAGTGAATGAAAACAAACAACCTTCCTCTTACAAGCATCCTTCTCTTCCATCTCGTCGTCCTCCTCCTCCTCCTCCTCCTCCTCCTCCTCCTCCTCCTCCTCCTCGCTATTATCAGGAAGGAACAAAATGCAAAGGTTCGTCATAATTAAGATTCGCTCTTGATAGTAACCGAGATGAGAGAGAGAGAGAGAGAGAGAGAGAGAGAGAGAGAGAGAGAGAGAGAGAGAGAGAGAGAGAGAGAGAAACGCAACATATTTCACAACATAAATCTCAGCCATTAGTATTTGTCAAAGAAGTTATCTCCTACAAACACACACACACACACACACACACACACACACACACACACACACACACACACACACACACACACACACACACACACACACACAAAGGGTTGACATCACCGCTCGAACATTCGGTCACAATCTAGGAATCTTTAATTATCTATGTAAATTAATTGCGTTCAGGTGACAAATTTGCGTGTGTGTGTGTGTGTGTGTGTGTGTGTGTGTGTGTGTGTGTGTGTGTGTGTGTGTGGTCAGGTATGTAGGTGTTTAATTAGCGTGGGTGTGGAAGGTAGATTAAGTCAGGTGTGTTGTAAATACCTGAATGTAAATACCTGACCCTTGGAGACACGTAGGTAAGTAGGTAGCTGCAGAGAGAGAGAGAGAGAGAGAGAGAGAGAGAGAGAGAGAGAGAGAGAGAGAGAGAGAGAGCAAATCTCTCTCTCTCTCTCTCTCTCTCTCTCTCTCTCTCTCTCTCTCTCTCTCTCTCTCTCTCATTTCACACAGTATTTCAACTTTACAATTTCTTTCCCATTTCTTCAGTCCCCTGTCTTCCCTTACCCTTTTCCTCTCTTCCCTTCCCTACACCCTTCATCTCCCCTTTCCCCTCTTTCCCCTCGCCTCTTCCCCTCAAATAGGTAGCTGTTCAGGCTTTCTAGGGCAGCTCCAGTCCCTCTGTAAGCTGCTCTCCATGCTTTGTGTTGCCTTAGTAAGAATGTTGAGCGTTGAGGAGGAAGGAAAGAAGTAAGGAAGGAAGAAAGGAAGGAAGGGTGGATGGATAATTGAGTGGTTGGGTGGTTGTTTTGTGGTTTTTAGTTGAATGTAGTGGATAGGTGGAAGGAAGAGGGGAAAAATGAACTATGGTTGTGAAATTGAGTAATGGTGGTGTGGTGTGGTGGTGGTTGTGGTGTGCTGTGTTTTGTGGTCTTGTGGTGTGTGGTGGAAGAAATGAAGGAAAGAATGAAGGAAATGATGGTTATGCAGTTAGTACTATTGTGATGTGGTTAAATCCTGGAGTGACTGTTTTTTTTGTGAAGGAAGGAAGGAAGGAAGGTAGGTAGGAAGGAAGGAAGGAAGGAAGGAAGGAAGGAAAGAAGACGGAGTGGATTTGCAGTAGGTTACATAATGTTTGCTGTGAATGTTGAGTTGTGCTTTGTTCTCGTGGAGTGCAGTGGATTAGTGGAGGAGGAGAAGGAGGAGGAGGAGGAGGAGGCTGGGTCGTCTAGTACACCTGGCTGTCTCACCTGCACCTGTTCTTCCACCTCAGAGGATCTTCCCAGGTGACTCCCTTCTCATCTCCCAGCCCCCTTTTACTACCACCACCACCACCACCACCACCAATAATACCTATTCCTTCATCTCTCCTTTTTACGTTTCTTCTTTTATTCCATCCCAACCAGTTATTCTACCACCACCTTTCCTTCACTTTTCCTTCATTTGCTTTTCTTTTTTCCTTTCTACTACTACTACTACTACTACTACTACTACTACTACTACTACTACTACTACTACTACTACTACTACTACTACTACTACTACTACCTATTTTTTTCCCTCCTTTCCAACCTTATTCTTTACTTTCTTCTTTTCTTCATCTTCTTGTCTTCACCTTTTCTTTCTCCTCATAATATCCCCAAGAAGAGAGAGAGAGAGAGAGAGAGAGAGAGAGAGAGAGAGAGAGAGAGAGAGAGAGAGAGAGAGAGAGAGAGAGAGAGAGAGAGACCAGCCATGACAACCTACCATGAAAATAACAACACACACACACACACACACACACACACACACACACACACACACACACACACACACACACACACACACACACACACACACACACACACACACCTTCAATTAATATAATGGAAATGATGGGGAGCGTGGTGGTTTGCATAAATAACCCAACGAATGACTATTGGATTAAGCCACAAACGGGGCAGGCGTCTCATTACCTCCCTCAGACTCCAACAAGTTCATTCAGACAAGGGCGAGGCGAAGGAAGGCACTGGGCAGGGGAGTCGGGAGGGAGGGACTGGTATCCTGTGAATGGGGGGTGTATATTCTGGCTCTCCTATCTCCTTCCTACTCTTCCTACCGCTTCTCCTCCATCCAGCTCGCCTTGCACCCTCAAATTATAACTTACTAATGTAATTAAGGGGATGTGGAGACCATCTGGAAGGTGGTGGTGGTGGTGGTGGTGGTGGTGGTGGTGATGGTGGTGGTGGTGGTGATGATGATGATGGTGGTGGAAGGGAAGGAGAAAGAAAGGGAGATGCATGCACATGAAAGGTATATGAGAGAGAGAGAGAGAGAGAGAGAGAGAGAGAGAGAGAGAGAGAGAGAGAGAGAGAGAGAGAGAGAGAGAGAGAGAGAGAGAGAGAGAGGTGAAAATATATAAAGACCAGTGCTGTTATTGAAAAGCAGATAAGATTAGCCAAAAATTAACTACAAATAATATAAAAAACTGGGGAATGAAGTAAAGCTTTCTCTCTTTCTCTCTCTCTCTCTCTCTCTCTCTCTCTCTCTCTCTCTCTCTCTCTCTCTCTCTCTCTCTCTCTCTCTCTCTCTTTCACCCTCCGCATTCTTGGGTCTTGGTGACGAGGTGCGAATCCATGAATTAGGTAAATTGGTGTTTACGTTACATGTGAGAGAGAGAGAGAGAGAGAGAGAGAGAGAGAGAGAGAGAGAGAGTCACTCCTTCTGCCACACAGAGTGACTGCTCGGTACTCACTACCACGTCTACCGCCACACAGAGCAGCAGGGACTCTTCCTCCATAAACACAGCGAACGGAGTAGATCGCGGTGCCTCTGTTCGCCCACGAACCTCTCCTCAGACCACATCAGGAGATTGGAGAAAAAAGAAAACTAAGAGGAAGTGCAGCAGGACGCGAGGAAGGTGTCCAGCGAAGGACTGAGGACTCACCAGGCCACCAAGCAGACACAAAAGCGAGCCAAGGCAAAAGTGTGTGAGTACTGCTCACGGAAAGGACACACTTCTGCTACTTGCCACGCCAGAACTGACGATTTACGTCAGGAGCGTCTCATACAGCGGCTCCTTACGGTGGAAAGACACACAGCCACACCCTTCCCACCTGCAGCGCCTCAGCCCGCCCACCACCTCACTTCATTTCAGTCCTTACCACAACCTCGCCCACTCCTTCCTCAGCCTGGTATCTGGAATCAGAGCCAGGGGCGGCAGTGGACCACTCCTCTTCACCAGTACCAGCAGTCGGCCGCGGACCCTAACCACCACCTCGGACTAGCAGGCCTCGCTCACTACCATCCCTCACCATGGTACAGCCAGCTTGCCCCGCCGCCAACTAAAGGTCGTCTCTAGCAACGTCCGTGGTCTCCGGACTAACCTTGCAGACTTATACCACAACTGTGTGCAACGACACAATGCAGACGTTGTTGTGGTGACAGAGACATGGCTGAACAGTGAGGTGGAGCCCACGTATGGCAGGATGCAGGGCTTCACCCACTGGGTGAGGAGGGACCGACAGGAGCGAACAGGAGGTGGAGTGGCTGTCTGCTTCAAGGAAGGAATGCAGGCCCAGCTACTCGACATAGACACGCCTCCACTGATGGAGATGATGTACTTCCGAGTAACGCTGGCAGACCGCTCAGCCCTCTTACTGTGTGCCCTGTATCGCCCCCCGCGACAAGGGCCTGACTCACTCCTGTACCTGACTGAGACTTTAGACAACCTGATGATGGCACACAGCTGCAGCCACGTGCTGATTGTGGGGGATCTCAATCACCACCTGGAAAGAGACGCCTACGAGAATCTCCTGGAGGTGCAGGGTCTGACAGATCATGTCACCTTCCCCACACATGAACGAGGAGGGACATTAGACCCTGTCATCTCAGACTACCAGGAGGACAAGCTTCAGTGTCATCAGCTGGGGCTCGTGGGCAGCTCTGATCATCACGCTGTACTGACACAGCTGGAAGTGGGCGTGGCTCAGGACGAGGCCACCACCCGCACCATCTGGCTGTGGAACAAAGCAGACTGGGCTTCCCTGCGCCGCGACCTGACCCACACCCCATGGGCCACTCTGCTACAGGGAGGAGCAGAGAGTGAAGCACTTGCACTCACCTCTCACCTTCTCGCCCTCCAGAGACGCCACGTCCCACACAGGGAATACACCACCAGACCGACGGATCAGCCATGGTTTGGCTACCGTTGCCGTGTTGCTGCTGAGGCAAAGTATGCTGCCTGGCTCCGCTACAAGAGGAACCCGACTCGGCGCAACAAGGACTTGCATAGGGCTGCATGCAGGAGGATGGTGGTAACCAGCAAGTGGGCCTTAAAAAAGTGGGAGGAAAGCCTGCGCCGGAAACTGTGTGGCACTGGCGTAGGAAACAAAACTTGGTGGTCCCTTGTTAAGGACAAACAGGAACTGGCCACCAAGAATCCATCCCTCCCTCAGCAAGCAGGACGGTACTGTCGCCACCAGCAGTAAGGAGAGGGCACAGTTGCTGGCTTCCTTGTTTGCTGGAAAAATGAAGGTGGGGAATCCACAGCAGCCACCGCCTCAGCTGGTCCAGCAATGTGAGAAGACTGTCACCATGGTGGAGGTGACGCATCAGCAGGTGAAGCGATTATTGCGGGGCTGGACACACAGAAAGCTACCGGCCCTGATGACATCAGCCCGCACCTGCTGAAGCGATGCTCCCAGGAACTGGCTGCCCCTCTCACCCAAGTCTTCACAACTTGTGTACGGGAAAACGTCTGGCCTTCAGTGTGGAAGGAGGCTCGAGTAGTTCCGTACACAAAAAGCTCAGGACGGACCCAAAAACTACAGACCCATATCCCTGTTGTCAGTGGTGGGTAAAGTGTTTGAGAGGGTCGTGGCAGAGGTGGTGTGTAGCCATCTCAAGGACAATGCCCTCCTCTCAGACCAACAGTTTGGGTTCAGACCTGGAAGGTCAACCTCCGACCTAATGATGCTTCTCACCAGGCAGTGGCAGGACGCCCTCGACGACGGCAAGGACACTATAGTGGTTGCTTTGGACATAGCTGGAGCTTTTGATAAAGTATGGCACAACGGATTACTGGAAAAGCTTCGTGCTAAAGGCATCCAGGGTGGCTTGCTACGACTCCTGGGAAATTACCTGCAGGACAGAAGCCTCAAGGTGGTTGTCAACGGGCAAACATCTGAGTCCCTGCCTGTGGAGGCATCAGTGCCACAGGGTTCAATTCTTGGCCCACTCCTGTGGAATATCTACGTGGATGATCTTCTCCAGCTACTGCCAGGAGTCAAGGCCTATGCTGATGACTGCACCCTCTCCTATACCTATCCACGCCAGGACAGTGGGCGGGCTGCTGAGGCCATCAATCAGCAGCTACGAGTGATAAAGGAGTGGGGTGCTCGCTGGCAAGTGACATTCGCGCCGGAGAAGACACAGGCAATGGTTGTCTCTCGGTCCCCAGCCGCCATGGCAGCAATGGCAGGAAAGTTGTCTTTTGGCGCTGCTGCTCTCCCACTCCAAGATGACGTCAAGATACTTGGAGTGGAGGTGGATCGAGGGCTGAGGTTTGACAGCCATGTCAAATCCATTGCCAAGAAAGCCTCTCACAGGATCTCCGCTCTCAGAAGGATCGCCAGTTTCCTCGACAGGAAGGGAGACTGCTGCTGTACAAGGCACAGGTGCGGCCCCACCTTGAGTACGCAGCTCTCTCCTGGATGTCCTGTGCCGCCACACACAGAAGGAGACTGGACAGCATCCAACGCCGCGCCATACGGCTAGTAGATGCTGCAATACCACCTCACCCAGAGCCTGAGCGTCCCTTGATTCACTGGAACACCGCAGAGATGTGGCGGCGATCGTAGTGTTCCATAAGGCACAGGTGCAAAGAGTGCCACATCTGGCAGGGCTGCGTCATCCTCTGAGAGTCACCGCACGGAGCACGAGAACGGTGCTCAATGGTGGTGACGCCGTAGAGGTGCCGCGATCCCACGGGTGTCAGCATCAACGCACCTTCGCAGGACGCGTCTCCAGGATGTGGAACTTGTTCACGGCCGCGGTGCCTCACGTCCAGGAGATGAACACACAC
Organism: Portunus trituberculatus; assembly: GCF_017591435.1. NCBI lineage: Eukaryota > Metazoa > Arthropoda > Malacostraca > Decapoda > Portunidae > Portunus > Portunus trituberculatus. Next base: position 11,746,147 of record NC_059273.1, read on the forward strand.
AGTGTCAAACTGATGGCACATAAGTGGAGACAGACACTGCCAACTCCTCTGACACTCTTTGTGACGTGACACTCAGTGAGTGATTTGTGCGTAATAGTGCTAGATCATTTTAAGTCTTGTAAATATTGTAGAAATAGATTGTAGTACCCTTAGAATAGGTAGCACACGACAGTGCGCCTTTGGGTACATGTTCTTCTGTATAAATTATGTTTAAATAAAAAAAAAAAAAAAAGAGAGAGAGAGAGAGAGAGAGAGAGAGAGAGAGTGAAGCTGTATAAAATCACTAAATAGTCAGCAGGAGAATGAATATGGAAATGCGTCATGGTACTGAAGGGGTTAAATAAAAAAAAAAGAGCAACCAGTCAGTCCTTCTACACGTAAATTTAGTCCATTTTGAATCTATCTTTTGCACGTCATCCTTCTCTTCCCTTCCCAAAAAAACCCATTATATTTTATTCCACTCTTATTGGAAAAATAGTCTCTAACGATGACTGTGGAACCCGATTACTACTGAAGACATTTAGTTGGCGAGCTAGCAAACGAGACGTGGCTGTGGGACCGGGCTTCAGTAATTCCCTTCTACGTAACCTGCGCTGGCTTGGTGATGGTGCGCCCTGCCAACTGAAATGTCATGATGGCTGGCAGAGGGAGGAGGTGGGGAGGTAAATGGGAGGTAAGGAAGGGGATGTGATGGTGAGGAGGAGTGCAGAGATGGAGAAAACTGAAAGTGTAGCAAATGAGGAAGGGGTAATGAATGTGAGAGGAGGAGAGGAAGGAAGAATGAAGGTGATGAAAGGTAAGAGGAGAGGAGGCAAAATGAGGGAGGAATTGGAGGAAGGGAAAGAGAATAGAAATGAGGAAGGAAGAGGTGGAAGAGGAAGAGAGATTGGAGGTGGGGAGGAAAGGGGGAAGGAGGAGGTGAAGAGGAGAGCAGAGGAAGAGGTATAAAGAAGAGGAAGAAGAGAGAGTGAGGGAAGTACAGGAGGTGAGAGGCAAGGGAGAGTGGAAGGTGGGAGAGGAAAAGGGCAAAGGAAAGGTTAGGGTGGAATGTGAGAGATTTTGGGGCGGTACAAGCTTAAAAGAACCCTCTTCCCTCCTCTCCCTCACCCTTTCTCCCCTCTCTCTCTCTCCCCTCTCTCTCTCCTTCTCTCTCTTTGTTTTTCATAATTCTGACTTGTTTTTTTTCTCAGTCCAAATCTTTAGAAGTGAATTGGCTTTGTTTGTTTATTTTGTTAAGTTTGATTTGTGAGTGATAATTTGTTTTTAAGTTTTATTTTTACTTTTTGTAGTTTTACCGAGTTCGTGTATTTCTTTAGTCATTTTTTCCATTTCCTGTATTTAGCATTTTTCATTCTCATTATCATCTTTGTACTTGCTTTCTTGTTTTCTTCCTTTTCTGCGAATTTTATTACGATAAGTATGATTATTCCCTCCTTCCTTGCCCCTTGCCTCACTCCTTCCATCTATCCCTCTCTTCCTTCCCTCCCTCCCCTCTCCCTCCCGCCCTCCCTCCCCCTCCCTCTTGTCCTTGCTTTTGATCATTCCCTAATTACTATTTCATCCCCCCATCTACCTCTTCCTCCTCCATCCTCCCATCCCGTCTATCACTCTCCCTCCCTCTCTCTCTCTTCTCGTCTCCATCTGATAGCATTCCTCCCTTCCCTCTATCCTCCCTCCCTTCTTTATCACAAATCTCCTGTCTCCACAAATAGCACTGCTTTTCCCTGTCTTCTCCTGTCACTTCTAATTATCCTTCCCTTTCTTTGCCCTCATTTCGCTTCCCTCGATGGACAGATAGACAGATTGGTAGATAGACAAAGAATGTATTTTGTCTGTCTTTCTTGGTTTCATAGTCGAAATTTGAGTTTCTGTTTCGTTTTTCATGTCTTTTCTTTACGTCTTTTACTGTGAGTGTGTATGTGTGTGTGTGTGTGTGTGTGTGTGTGTGTGTGTGTGTGTGTGTGTGTGTGTGTGTGTGTGTGTGTGTGTGTGTGTGTGTGTGTGTGTGTCTCGGCTTCCGTTCTCTGTCTCATGTCACGTGCTGCTAATGATGTGAAGGGGGTAGGTAGGTTGTGTGACTTTACCTGCAGGAAGAGGAGGAGGAGGAGGAGGGGACAAGAGGAGGAGGGAAAGGAGGAGGAGCAAGAGGAAGAGGAGGAGGAGGAGGAGGAGTGGTCATATTAAAGGTAGGTTTCTGTGAAAGCAAGATTGTATCAGTTTCTTATTACTTGATATTCTGGTTCCTTCTGCTATAACTATTACTAGGTACTGCTACTACTACTACTACTACTACTACTACTACTACTACTACTACTACTACTACTACTACTACTACTACTACTACTGCAATAATGACAACTTCTACTGCTACTACAAACACAATAATTTCTACTACTACTACTACTACTACTACTACTACTACTACTACTACTACTACTACTACTACTACTACTACAACTATTATCACCACTACCACCACCACAGCACACAAAACCGTTTTCTCCTTCCCTCTTCCTTGTGCTTCCTTACCTCTCCTCCTCCTCCTCCTCCTCCTCCTCCTCCTCCTCCTCCTCCTCCTCCTCCTCCTCCTCCTCCGTTGCGTGCCGTCCGAGTATGATAAATTAGTTCTCAATTATGCAAGGAGGAGTGGCGGCCTTTCCTCTGTATTGATTGCTCGGACACGCCACACTGCTAGCCACGTACACACTCACCCACGTACAAGAATCACGGACAAGGGACGCGTATCAAAGCTTCCACGGATTAAAAAAAAAATATATACATACTGAGCGATATACGGACACAAGAAGTCTGGGTTATCAAGTACAAAGGTGATAGATTTGCGCATAAAAAATCACGTACATTAGGATTCACGTACAGGAGAGTTAGTATGTGCTATAAAATTATTCACGGACAGTCACGTTTAGAGGTATCACGGACAGGGAAGTGCTATCAGTTATGCTATGGATACAGAACAACGTACAAAACACAAACAAGATTAACGGACGATGATCAAGTACAGGAGGAAACAACAGGAGTAATCGCGTAAGGGAACGAGTAAACAACGGACGAACGAACATACCAAAAATAAGAACTACTACGGACACACATGCAAAACGCCACGTACGTAGAAAAGCACATGAGAAAATTGATCACAACGGACACAGAATCACGGACGAAAGAAAACGGTGGATTATTTACATTCAGGAGACAGAAATGGGTGGGGTTATATGATTTTCTCTCTCTCTCTCTCTCTCTCTCTCTCTCTCTCTCTCTCTCTCTCTCTCTCTCTCTCTCTCTCTCTCTCTCTCTCTCTCTCTCGTTTGTTTTAATGGTGCTTTGTTTTGGTATTTCTTCTTTGTTTCTCTCTCTCTCTTCTTCTCTCTCTCTCTCTCTCTCTCTCTCTCTCTCTCTCTCTCTCTCTCTCTCTCTCTCTCTCTCTCTCTCTCTCTCTCTCTCTCTTTCTCTGAACACAATTCTCTTTTGTCTTTCCCGCTTTCTATCTTTCTCTTTCTCTGTTTCTCTGTTTTTTTTTCTCGTTTCTCGTTATTTTCTTCCTTGTTCTTATTCGTGTCATGTTCCTCATCGTATCCATCTTCCTCCTCCTCTTCCTCTTCCTCCTCTTCTTCTTTTTCTTTCTTTGTACTCCTTCTTCTCTTCTTCTTTTTAATATTTCCCTTCATAGATTTCTCCTTCTCATCATTTCACACTTTTCATCTCTCTCTCTCTCTCTCTCTCTCTCTCTCTCTCTCTCTCTCTCTCTCTCTCTCTCTCTCTCTCTCTCTCTCTCTCTCTCTCATTCGTTCATCTTTCACCTTTCTTTTTTTGTCTCTTCCTTCCATTTCTCCTTCGCTTCATTACCGGGTGCCCCTCTTCATCTTTATCCATCCGCTTTGCAATTCCTCTTTCTTCTTTTTTCCTTCTTACTCTCTCTCTCTCTCTTTCTCTTTCTCATTTCCCCCCGTTTCTCGTCTCTTCATTTCTCTCTTTACACTTTCTTTCTTTCTTTATATCCGCGATTATTTACCCTTCTTTATTCGTGTTCTTTCCTCCTCCTTCTCCACTACCTCCTCCTCCTCCTCCTCCTCCTCCTCCTCCTCCTCCTCCTCCTCCTCCTCCTCCTCCTCCTCCTCCTCCTTTTCCTTTTCCGCAACAAAATGTCCCTCAGTCTATCATATCCTCCCCTCTTCTCCCTTTATTCTCCCTTCTCCCCTCCCTTTCTCTCCCCTCCTCTCCCCTCCTCTCCCCTTCTCTCCCTTTCCCTAATCTTAACATCCCAACATGATACTCTACTCTCTCCTTGCATATGAATGACTACAGAGGAAGAGGAAGAAGAGGAGGAGGAGGAGGAGGAGGAGGAGGAGGAGGAACCACAGCCATACGAAACGAGAGAACTAAGACGCAGGATGATAAAGAATGAGAGAGCAGATGACATAAAGAAAGAGAAATAGAGGTGGGACAAAATAAGAATAGAAATAGAGGCACAGGAAAAAAATGGAGAAGAAGAGGAAAGAGTGAGAAAAGAAAGAAAGCAAGAAAGAAAGAAAGAAGAAAAGCGAAGAAGAAGGCTTAAGAAAAGTATTATAGGACTTAAGTAAAAGGAGATGAAGGAGGAAGCTGAGAGAGAGAGAGAGAGAGAGAGAGAGAGAGAGAGAGAGAGAGAGAGAGAGAGAGAGAGAGAGTCGTAGGAGGATAAAAGAGACAAAGAAAAGAATATGAACAAGAACAACATGGAAGAATAAATGAAAGAAGGAGGAGGAAGAGGAGGAGGAGTCAGGAGGAGTCAGGAGGAAA
>NC_059273.1:11753437-11768437 GCF_017591435.1 Portunus trituberculatus
TGATGTCTAATTTTTTGTTTCCTAGTCTTACATGTTAGTGTACCTAATCGTATTATCTTGGTGTTTGCTTTTTGTTTATTTCCTTGTGTTAAGGTAGTAGTAGTAGTAGTATAGTAGTAGTAGTAGTAGTAGTAGTAGTAGTAGTAGTTGTTGTTGTTGTTGTTGTTGTTGTTGTTGTTGTTGTTGTTGTTGTTGTTGTTGTTGTTGTTGTAGTAGTAGTATTTGTAACAGCAGCAGCAGTACTAGTAGTAGTAGTAGTAGTAGTAGTAGTAGTTGTTGTTGTTGTTGTTGTTGTTGTTGTTGTTGTTGTTTCTATTGTAGTAGTAGTAGTAGTAGTAGTAATAATATAGTAGTAGTAATAGTAGTAGTAGTAGTAGTAGTAGTAGTAGTAGTAGTAGTAGTAGTAGTAATAGTAGCAGCAGCAGCAGCAGCAGCAGCAGCAGTAGTAGTAGTAGTAGTAGTAGTAGTAGTAGTAGTAGAAGTGTTGTTGTTGTTTTGTTAGTGGTGTTATTGATATTGTAGCAATAGCAATAGTAAAAACAAATTGTAATAAATAGTATGAACAATAACAACAACAATAACAATAACAACAATAATGACAATAACAACAACAACAATAGTATGAACAAACTGTAACAACAACACAAACATAAATACAAACAACAGCAGCTTTTTTTTTAAGATGAAGCATTGTGGGTAACCTTTTTTTTTCTACTCTCTACTTTTCTCTTTCTCTTTTCCCTCATTTTTGTTCCCTTGGTTGGACACTTAAGCACGTTAGGAAAAAAAGAAAGAGAAACAAATGGCTGAGCGTCACACCCTCAGTAACAGCTGCGTCACTCCGGCCAGCGTCTGGAAAAACATCTGAACGCCACATCTCCCTCTTCATTTCCCTTCTCAATCCCTTTCTTTCCCTCTTCCTTCTTTTTCTTCTTTTTTTTTTATCTTTTGTTTTCTTCTCAATCCATTTTTTTATTCCTCTTCTTTTGTTTTCTTTTGAATCCATTTTCTTCTGATTCCTCTTCTGTTGCTTTTTCAATCTCTTTCTTTCCCTCTTCCTTCCTTTTCTTCTTATTTTTTATCATCTGTTCTCTTCTAAATCCCTTCTTTTTCTTCAGCTTTCTATCTGTTTCCTTCTCAATTCCTTCTTTCTCCTCTGATTCCTTTTCAATTTTTCTCCTTTTTTCTGATTCTTCTTTTCTTCCCTTCTCAGTCCCTTTCTTTCCCTATTCCTTCTTTTTCTTCTTTATTCTCTTTTGTTCCCTTTTCAATCTCTTTCTTTTCTTCTTGTTTCTCTCTCCTTTCCTTCTCAATCCCTTTTGTTTTTTTTCTTCTGCTTCTTCTTCTGTTCCCTTCTCAATCCCCTTCTTTCCCTCTTCAATCCTTTCTTTTTCTGTTTTTTGTTTTGTTTTCTGCTCAATTCCTTCTTTTTCTTCTGATTCCTCTTCTGTTTCCTTCTCAATTCCTCTTTTTTTTTCTGCTTCTACTTCTGTTCCCTTTCTTTGCCTCTTCATTCCCTTCCTTTTCTTCTGGTTCCTCTTCTCTTCCTTCTTGACTTATCTACTTTCCTCATTGTTCTCTTTTATTTTCCTTTCTCTTTTTTTCATTCTCTCAATCTCTCTCCTCATATTATTTGTCTTCATTCCTTTTTTTTTTTAACTCCATTTTATTTATATACAATTTCTGTTTTCTCTCTTCGATTATTCTCTTAATTCCTTTATTTTTCTTTTCACTCTCCTCTTCCTCTCATTCCTTTCTATTCTCCTCATTCTCCATTCTTTTCCTCATTGAACCCATTACCTTCTCACAGTTCTCTTTGTCTTCCCTTCTCATTCCTTCGTTTCTTCTTCCACTCCTTTTCTTCTTTCTTATTACCTCTCCTTTCTCATCACAGTCCTTTTCCATCGAAACACCCTTTCTCTTCCTCTCTGAACCTTTTCCATCACAACCTCCCTTCGATTTCCCACTCCCACACTTCTAGACAGTCACACACACATTCCCCACATTTCTACCCTCCTTACCTCAAGTCTCGGGATGGTGAGGGTTAACGTGGCAAGGCGAGACGGGGCAGGGCTATAGTGAGGTGGAGGCAAAATAGTTAATCCTACACAGCGCGGCTCAAACCAAGGGTGAGGATTTTGTCACATCTCCACCGAGCTCTGTTATTACCCGTAGCGTAAACACGACTTCAGTGACCATCAGGCACGCACGGGAATAGCACGCGTCCCCCCCCAGCTCTCCTCCTCCTCCCTGCTGGTCCTTCTCTCCCTCTCTCTTGAAACTACTTCCTCCTGCCTCCCCCTTCTACTCCTTACCCCACTGCCTCTCCTCCTCCTTCTCGCTGATACATCAATAATCATGGCGTTACTGCGCTGGCTAGAGAGAGAGAGAGAGAGAGAGAGAGTTGCCTTCAGGACGCTTTAAGTTTGATAATAAATACAAAGAGCTTTACAGTACAGAGTTCACACACACACACACACACACACACACACACACACACACACACACACACACACACACACACACACACACACACACACACACACACACACACAATGATGAATTATTAAGTTCAGAGAAATGTTTCTTATCAACAGGAAATAGTGGGCGGGTTGTCTCCTTCAGGGCGGGCTGTACACACACACACACACACACACACACACACACACACACACACACACACACACACACACACACACACACACACACACACACACACACACACACACACATGAACAAACAAAACAAACACACTTAAACTCACTCAGGTCACAAGAGCATTTCCTTTCTCTCTCTCTCTCTCTCTCTCTCTCTCTCTCTCTCTCTCTCTCTCTCTCTCTCTCTCTCTCTCTCTCTCTCTCTCTTTGTAGCACATGTCTAAATATAAAAGAAAATGCCTTAGAATCATAAATCTAGAGAGAGAGAGAGAGAGAGAGAAGATAAGGTGATCGGTATGTAAAAGGGGGAGGGAGGTTGGCTTAGAGAGATGGGCGGAGGGAAGAGGAAGAAGAGAGAAAGGAGGGAGGACTGATAGCAGGGAGATGGAGGGAGGGAAGAAGGGAAGGAGGGAGTGTGGGAGGGAGGGAGGGAGGGAAGGATAGAGAGATTTTGTCAGCTGGTAGGTGAGGGATGGAGGGATAGAGGAGAAAAAGAGAGGAAACATGAGAGAGAGAGAGAGAGAGAGAGAGAGAGAGAGAGAGAGAGAGAGAGAACACGCTCCAAGAATAAAAAGATAAGGTAACAATAACTTTCTCTTGAACAACAAATAAAAAAAAAGATAAACAAACCCAAACAAACAGAACACAGGAAGTGAAAAGACGAACAGATATTTTTCCTTTCTTTTCTTTCTCGTTTTCTTTCTCTCTTTATTTTTTCAGTTTCTCTTCACCTTTTTTATCCTCTCCTCTCCTTCCTCCTCCTGTTCTTTGACTTTCTTCGGTTTTTCTTCACTTTCTCCTTTTTTTCATCACTTTTTCTTTCTCTCCCTTCTTTTGAAACACTCCTCTCATATCTTTTCTTCATCTCTTTTAAATCTTTCACGTTCTATTCCATCCTTCTCTTCTTTTTCTTTCCCCTTTTCTTCTTTTCATTCCTCTTTTTTTCTTCACGGTCTCCACTTTCTTCCCTTTTATTTTTCTTCTATCTCTGCCACCCGTCCCCTTTCTTCCCCTCTCCTTACGCCCTGACCCTTCCCTGGAAACGCCCTTGATAGCTAAAGAAAGGCCAGAAAACGTCCCTTAACGCCCGCCCCTTCCTCACAAAGACCTCACCTTACTCTTAGCATAGGCCTCCCAAAATCTTTAGGCCTGCTTGGATAACCTTAATTTCTGTACTCAAACTTTACCACGTCTTCTTGTGACTTTAACTTTGGTCTTTGAGTTTTATATATTTTTTTTTAGTTAGGATTGTTTTTAACTCCTTCAGTAACTTGACGCGTTTTCATATTCATTTTGCTTATTATTTTATTACTTGGTGGTTTCATACAGCTTCAGAAATTCATGTGGGGATTAAAATAGTGAAGCATCTGGCCAGTAATCTTCTGACCTCCATAGACTGTTTATAATGTAGATAAAATCGTCTAGTTGTACCCAAAGCTCATGGTAAAAGCGTCCCAGTACTGAAGGAATTAAGGCTGTTGTGACACGTGATTGTTTTTGGTCGTGGTTTAAAGGAAGGTTGCTTTTTAATGGTTGGTTTTGGGTGTAGTAATAATGATAATAAAAAGAAGAATAAGATGGAGAACAAGAATAAGAATAGGAATGATAATAAAAGAATGAAAGAAAGGTAAAAGAAAGAACAACATTAAAAAGAAGAATGAAAAGAAAGGAGGATAGAAAGAAAGAACATGAAGTGGAACAAGAACACTAACAGGATAACAAGAACAAGAAACAGAAAGTACAAGCAAGACAAGAAACAAAGTAGAAAAAGAAAGAAAATCATATTATTCCATTGACATCTTAACCAAAGGAAGTCTATTGTAGTATGAAAATTGGCTATCTTCATTTCAACATTTTATTAGAATTGTAGCATTGAGTTTCAGTAGCGGTTGGTGTGGCCTTTACTGCCCCTTAAATGGCTCGCAATGGTGTTTAAATGGTGTTTGCTTTGCTCGTACCGCTTTTCATCTCCTCGTTGGGTTAGTCTTGTGTCAGTATTAAGAATTAGTGTTTGACCTTCTAAAATTGTGTTCTGTTTGGGTAATTTCATGTATAGTATATTGATAAGTGGTCGTAATGTTTTACTACTACTACTACTACTACTACTACTACTACTACTACTACTACTACTACTACTACTACTACTACTACTACTACTACTACTGCTGCTACTACTACTACTACTACTATTACTGCTGCTGCTGCTGCTACTACTACTGCCATGCTATTGTCTCTATTATTTTATCCCCTTATCCTTTATTCAAGTTTCTCTCTCTCTCTCTCTCTCTCTCTCTCTCTCTCTCTCTCTCTCTCTCTCTCTCTCTCTCTCTCTCTCTCTCTCTCTCATTTATTCATCAGTGAGACAGCCCCTCACACCTTATCCAATTTACATTCAGTCAGTATTGAAATATTCACACGTTTTGTAGTCTCCCCTCAGCACTTACTCACCTCCTTATCTCTCTCTCTCTCTCTCTCTCTCTCTCTCTCTCTCTCTCTCTCTCTCTCTCTCTCTCTCTCTCTCTCTCTCTCTCTCTCTCTCTCTCTCTCTCTCTCTCTCTCTCTCTCTCTCTCTATTAATCTACTAACAGCTTCCCTTTCTCTCTCTCTCACTCTCTTTTTATTATAAATGACATCTCTCTCTCTCTCTCTCTCTCTCTCTCTCTCTCTCTCTCTCTCTCTCTCTCTCTCTCTCTCTCTCTCTCTCTCTCTCTCTCTCTCTCTCTGAATTAAAAATGCCTTGGAAATAAAGTGTCCGACTTTTACGATATATTCTGACGCAATGGACGAATTATAATGTTAATGAGCATGAGAATAATAATTTTACTCGCCATTATCATTTCACCTCCTCGGACACACACACACACACACACACACACACACACACACACACACACACACACACACACACACACACACACACACACACACACGTTTCCTGTTTTTATATCCTCCGTCATCTCTCCCACACATTCCATCTTGTATAGTCGTCTCCTCCTCCTCCTCCTCCTCCTCCTCCTCCTCCTCCTCCTCCTCTTCCTCCTCCTTCTTCTCCTCCTACAAATACAAAGGTCACAGGGGCTTAGCACGCACATAGAGACTGAGGGTGTGACTTCAAGTGAAATTTGAAGATAATAAGCTTAAGAATACAAAAAATATGAGTCTTTAATGTACTTTTCACAAATGGACACTGATGGTAACGATAGCAAAACAACTTAATTAATGAAGGATTATGAAGGAGGACGTGACTTGTGCTCCACGTTGCCAGATTGGAGGAAAACCATAAGGGTAAAAATAAGTGGTGTGATAAAGAGAGCGAAGAGTCATGGTGGGTTTTATAAAGTAATGTTTGTTATGAGTGAAGAAAAAACACAAAGAGATGAATAATACTAGTTTCTTTCCTCCTCTCATGGCGTCTTGTGAGTTGTCTCGTGCCTATGACTCATCCATCTCTCTCTCTCTCTCTCTCTCTCTCTCTCTCTCTCTCTCTCTCTCTCTCTCTCTCTCTCTCTCTCTCTCTCTCTCTCTCTCTCTCTCTCTCTCTCTCTCTCTCTCTCTCTCTCTCTCTCTCTCTATTCTTGTTTCTCCTTACCTCCTCCTTTTTGTCCTACTTATCCTATCCTCTTCCCTTCTATCTATGTCTTCAGCTTGTCTACCTTCCTCCATTCCTTCATCATACATTCTTCTTTTTTTCTCTTATGCTTTCTACCCTTCTCTTCTTTCTGTCTTCCCTTATCTATCCATACATTTCTTTTTTTATCCGTTCCTTCATCACAGCTACTCTTCTTTCCTTCCTCTTGTTATACTTTACTCTCCCCTCCTTTACTCAGTGCTATCTCTCACAGTTTCTCTTCCTTCATTCCTTCCTTCCTTCCTTTATCATATCTTCCCTTCTTCCCCTTTCCCTTAACTTCCTCCATCCATCTTTGTTTCTATTCCTTCATCCCTTCATCGCGGGCACACACACTCGCTCTCTCTCTCTCTCTCTCTCTCTCTCTCTCTCTCTCTCTCTCTCTCTCTCTCTCTCTCTCTCTCTCTCTCTCTCTCTCTCTCTCTCGTAACCTGTGACTAACAAGAAGACGTTGAAGGTCAAGACAACAGTGACCTATTGACCTCATTGGGTGTGACCTTAGGGGTTATCGGGGCCACTTGATATGTGTGACGTCACGTAGGGGAGGTCGAGGGGAAAGGGAGGGGAGAGAGATAAGGGGAGAAGAGGTAGAAAAGGGTTACATTTCCCCTCACTTCCTTACCGTCTTGATAAAAAAAGCTGTGACTCATTTGATTTATTTATGTGTCTTGGGTTTCGTTAGTGAGAGAGAGAGAGAGAGAGAGAGAGAGAGAGAGAGAGAGAGAGAGAGAGAGAATGTATGGGTGAGTTATTTCTGTTATTGAAGAGGGAAGGGAATGTGTGTGTGTGTGTGTGTGTGTGTGTGTGTGTGTGTGTGTGTGTGTGTGTGAGGGGTAAGTGTGTTTTTAGGGTGGGTCAAGGTTAGAGGGGAAAGGAAGGAATAAGGGGAAGGTTGTTGTCTTTGGCTGATAAGATAGGATAACGTGTGTGTGTGTGTGTGTGTGTCAAAGCATGGATTGTTGAGATGGGGAGGAGGAATGGGGAGGCGCTAAGTACTGTGTGAGAGGATAAGAGATGCCAAAGAAGGAGGAGGAAAAGAAGGAGGAAGAGGAGGAGTCGAGGTAGAAACGGAAAGAAAAACATGAGACTGAGAGAAGATGCTTGAGAAAAAAAAAAACGAGGAAGAAGAGGAGGAGGAGAAGGAGGATGAGGAGGAGGAGGAGAAGGAAAAGGAGGAAAAGGAGGTAAAAATTCGAGAAAAGGAGTTGGCAGTGATGGTGGTAGTGAAGACAAGAACAAGAAAAAACGTGTTTACATATATTTTTTCAACCAAATGAGAAGGAGAAACCATTTACCCATTATCGCAGATAGTGAAACCATTAACTTTACTCCTAACCTCTCAATTCACCCATTCAATTTACCTACTTAACAATCCATTAACATTTAATCATTAATAACCACACAGGTCCACCCAGTCCTTCTCCTACTCACCCATTCACTCATCACCCATTAAATCACCCACCCCACTCACCCAGGCCAGTCATCCATCTATTCACCCGTTTACCTAATAGTTCTCACCACATTCATCCTTCACCCAGCTAACACATTCATCTATCTAGTCACCCATTCACCCATTAGTTTATTCACGAGTCATCCTCACCCCATTAACTCCTGCAGTCATTCCACTAAGCCATGTTGTATTAACCTGTGACTATTTCCCATTATGTTTCCCGTGTCTGCCTCAGGGTTTCTCTCTCTCTCTCTCTCTCTCTCTCTCTCTCTCTCTCTCTCTCTCTCTCTCTCTCTCTCTCTCTCTCTCTCTCTCTCTCTCTCTCTTGCTTGCTCGTCTCCTTTTTTTCTTTTATTTTCTTTTTATTTCTTGTTTACTACTTTCCTTCGCTGTTTTTTTTTCTCTCTTCTTTCTTCCTTTTTTTTTTACTTATTTTGTTTTTTTTTTTTTTTTGTCATCTCTCCTCTTCCTTCTTTATTTTTCTTGCTTTTTTTTCTTCTCTTCCCCCTTCCTTACTATTTTCCCTGTTTTTCCTCCTCTATTTTTCCCTCTTCTGATCTTTTCCTCTTATCTTCCTCCCTTTCTTCCCTTTCTCCTCGTTTACAGTTCCAACCTACCTTCTCTCTCTCTCTCTCTCTCTCTCTCTCTCTCTCTCTCTCTCTCTCTCTCTCTCTCTCTCTCTCTCTCTCTCTTAACCTGTTCGCAGCACGGGAATAACTTCTCTTAAATTTAATAACATCGCTGCCCAGAATTGTCATTACCAGGATAAACATTAAACCCAACACCCATGAAATTACGACCCGGTGCCCCATCATTGTAGGACAGGACAAGGACTATCCCCACCCCCCACCATCACCCACACCGTCTCCCTCCTCCCCGCCCTCACCCTCTCCCAGTTTCTTCCATTTCTTGCATCTCTCTATTTCCTTTTATGTGTTTTTCGTTTATTTTTTTCTTCTCTGTGTCTTTACTTCATTATTTTTAGTCTTTTTTTTTTTATTCTCTTTATTTCTTTTCTTTAGCTTTTTTTTTTCCATGTGTTTTTCTTGATTTTCTCTCTTGCTTTCTTTTCTTTTCTTTTCTCTGTTTACATTGTTCGTTTTTTTTTATTTCTTTTATTTAATTTCCTTCTCCCACTTCCTTTTCTCAACTTTTCCTCTTCCTCTTTCCTCTTCATTTATTTCTTTTCTTCCCTTTTCTGCCTTTTCCTCACCTCCCTTCTCTTCAATCCTCTTCTTATCTTTTGTCTTCCTCTTCTTATCTTTCATCATTTTGCCTCTCCGTTATCTTTTCCTCTCTTTCCTTTGTTCTCTTCATCCTTTCTATCTCTTCCTTTCGTCCTCTTCTCCCTTTTCTTCTCTGTTCTCTTTTCCGCCCTTTTCCTTTTCACTTTCACATCTTCCTGAATCCTTCGCCTTTACATTCAAAATCCTTCTAATCCTTTTTGTTCTCCACGGGCGCACTAATTATAATTTCCGACTTAGTTCTGTATCTCTCTCTCTCTCTCTCTCTCTCTCTCTCTCTCTCTCTCTCTCTCTCTCTCTCTCTCTCTCTCTCTCTCTCTCTCTCTCTCTCTCTCTCTCTCTCTCTCTCTCTCTCTCTCTCTCTCTCTCTCTCATTAGTGTCCTACTCATCCCCTCTTCATCCTTCTCAGATTACTTTTTTTCTTCTTTTTTTTCTTTCGTATCCTGCTGCTTCGTCTCCTGTTCTTCCTCTTCCTCCTCCTCCTGCTCCTCTTCCTCCTCCTCCTCTTCCTCCTCCTTCTCTTCCTACTCTCCCTCTCATGTGATGCTATGTAGCCACAAGCATCTTCTCCTCCTCCTCCTCCTCCTCCACCTCCTGTTCTGCTATTCTGTATAAACTTTTATTTCCTTCATCATCAAACAGCCTCGTAAGGACCAAAAAGTCTGATGCTGTTTGTTTTTATTTGTGTATATTCCTTTGTGTATATCCTTCTCCTCCTCCCCCTCCTCCTCCTCCTCCTCCTCCTCCTCCTCCTCCTCCTCCTCTTCCTTTTTCTCTATCTGTTACGTATAATTCTGTGTCATATTCGTTGTTCTTTTCTTTTTCCTCCTCTCTCCCTCTCACTTTCTTGTTTTCACAGTACACGTTTGCAGATATTCAATTTTCTTATTTCTGTTCCTCCTTTCTGTATATATTTTTGTTATTCCTTGTTATTTTCTCCCTCTATTGAAACAGACATGGCTATTTTTTGCTTCCTCCTCCTCCTCCTCCTCCTCCTCCTCCTCCTCCTCCTCCTTGTCATTCTTCTCTTTATATTCTATTTGTTATTTTATTACTCATCCTCTTTTCTCCTCCTCTTGTTTCCCTTTACTCCTCCACCTGTACCTCCACTCCCCTCACCTCCCCATCCCTTCTCCTCCTCTTGCTTCCCCTTTACTCCTCCACTTGTACCTCCACTCCCCTCACCTCCCCATCCCTCCCCTAACCCCACTCCTTAAAAAAAAACAAGAAAAAAAAAGATAAATAACGAAAGAGAAGTCGGCATGGCAGGAGAAACAGTATTTGTTTATCATCATGCTCCAAGACTCCCACGAGCTTAATTCCCCAGGGGGCTGCTCCCGGACCCTCCCCCAGGCGCCCCCAGGAGTTGTCTGCCCTGCGAGGAAGTAAGCAAGAAGGGGGGGAGGGTTAGAGAGTTGGGGGAAAGACAGAGAGGAAAAAGTGAGGGAATAGCCGAGAGAAAGATTTGAAGTTACGCTAGCGAAATATAACTGTGTGGGATTAGAGAGAGAGAGAGAGAGAGAGAGAGAGAGAGAGAGAGAGAAGGATTGTTTGCTTAGCTTTTGTCTGAAACTTTTGCACTCTGATACACTCGCCTATCAGTTTCTCTTCGTATTTCGCTTCCTTTTCTCTCTCTCTCTCTCTCTCTCTCTCTCTCTCTCTCTCTCTCTCTCTCTCTCTCTCTCTCTCTCTCTCTCTCTCTCTCTCTCTCTCTCTCTCTCTCTCTCTCTCTCTCTCCCTCTCTCGTTCCTTTGCTATATTTCTTCCCTATCATTTTCTGAGATCATTCCTCCAGTTTGTCAGTTTTTCCTTCCTTCCTTCACTTTTTCCATCTCTCTCTCTCTCTCTCTCTCTCTCTCTCTCTCTCTCTCTCTCTCTCTCTCTCTCTCTCTCTCTCTCTCTCTCTCTCTCTCTCTCTCTCTCTCTCTCTCTCTCTCTCTCTCTCTCTCTCTCTGTTTACTCATTCCCTGCGTCTCTCCTTTCCTCCATTGTATTTTCTCTGATTGCGTCCCTTCAGTCTTACCTCCCTCTCTCCTCCTCCTCCTCCTCCTCCTTCTCCTTCTCCTTCTCCTTCTCCTCCTCCTCCTCCTCCTCCTCCTCCTCCTCCTCCTCCTCCTCCTCCTCCTCCCTTCTCTCCAGCAGTTCCACGAGTTTCAACTTTTCATGGGAAGAGTAATTTTCTCTTTTCCTCCAGCCATTAAAGACTTCGCTAACTAATCCGAGAGAGAGAGAGAGAGAGAGAGAGAGAGAGAGAGAGAGAGAGAGAGAGAGAGAGAGAGAGAGAGACTACATTCCTGTCAAAAAGTTAAAAAAAATAGTAATACAGTCATCAAAGAATATGGAAAAGTAGAAAAGTAGGAAAATTTCGTGATGATAGAGTGAAATGATGAAATGAATTAATCTCAGTTTCTTTTTTTTTTTTTATTATTTGTTAATCTCACCGCATGTTAACTCTCAAATAATCTCACGTGTGTATAGGAATTAAAGTCTCACAACCGCCGTGGTACAGTGAAACCATGCGTGCTTTGGGGTCCGAGGGTCTCCAAGCGCACGGGTTCGAATCCTGTCCACGGTCCGAGTGTAGGTTGGGCTTCCTCACTCGGGGCAACAGTTTACTAGCAAGTGGGCTTTGAGATAGGAGGTACCAGAAAAAGTATCCCTTTAGCCCATAAATTCCCGTGAAAAGCCCACATGGTATAAATAAAAAAGAATTGATATAACAAAGAGGATGCGAAAAATATCCTACCATAAGTAATCTGATGGACGTAAAGGTAAGGAACTGATTAGAACTCAATAAGATAAGATAGAGATATAAAAAGGGTATTAAAAGCTATTACGTAGGAATTAAAGTTGAATAAGATAAGGTAAAGATATAAAAGGGGGTATTAAAATGTATTAGAGTTTCATAAGTGGTATAAGAAAAATAATGCAAATGATTTTCTAGCATAATTAATAAGATAAGGATATGAAAGGGTATTAAAATTTCATAAGTGATATAACAAAGATAATGCAAATAATTTCCTATCATAGTTAATCTGATAAGGTTTAAAGTAACGAAGATATGAAAGCTCAATAAAATAAGATACATGAAGAAACTAGGTCACAAACAGAGTGGCTGATGACTGGAATAGCCTCGGTAATTAAGTTGTTGGTGGCGAGTCAATAGGGAGGTTTTGAAAGGACTGGGTAGAGATGATAGGTGGCTACAAATAGGTGTGGTTATTTTTATTTTGGATTATATTTGCTGAGATCGCCACGTGTATGACTTTGTAGGTTTCCTTATTTTGTTCTTTTATTTGTAGTGGAAGTGCAATCTGTCAAGAACATGAAGGTGAACAGAATAAGTAAAAATTAAGAAGATTGTCTTTTTTTATTTGTGAAGGGAAGAGGGAAAAGCGTCTATTATGTTCTCTCAAATTTAGATACAGAAAAAAATACTAAAAGAAAAAGAAAATTGTTCTCTTATTTTTGGGGGTCTGGTGGTGTTTGTTCTTTCTGAAGGTGAACAAAATAAGTAAAGTAAGAAGATTGTTTATAATGTTCCCTCAAATTTAGATACAGAGAAAATACTAAAAGAAAAAAATGGTTCTAGGATATGTTTGGGGGGTCTAGTGGTAATTGTTCTTTATGTCAATGAAATGAATAACATAAAAGACTGTTTATAATATAATATATAATAAAGTAGGCCAAAAAAAATATAAAGGTTTTCTTATATTTCTTTTGTCTATATACTGGTTTGCTCTTCTTTTGTGTTTCTTTATGTTCTCTTACTTCAGCGCGTTCCTCGTGACTCACTGATACACTCACTTCGTCTTTTCCTGTCTTTCCTGAAGGCGGTGAAGTGTTTTGGGTGTGGCATCCTGTCCCTTTCTTCCACGTGATTAGCGTGGGAATGTACATAGAAGAGATGTGTGGAGAGATGGATGTGTGGATGGATGTATGGATGGATGTGTGGATGGATGTATATTGTGTATGGGTATTAAGGTATTAAGGTGGGTGGTTTGATGAGTGGATGAATGGATGGATAGATGTAAGAATGATTGGGTGCACATCTATTTTTTTCGTGAGCTTATGATGGATGAATGGACGGGTGAGTGGATGTATGTGTGAGTATTAAGGTGGATGGTTTCATAGGTGGAGGAATGGATGGGTAAACTAGTCCGATATATTTGTTTCTCTTCTCTGCTGTGAAGTTGTGTTATATAACGAATATATATTCTCTCTCTCTCTCTCTCTCTCTCTCTCTCTCTCTCTCTCTCTCTCTCTCTCTCTCTCTCTCTCTCTCTCTCTCTCTCTCTCTCTCTCTCTCTCTCTCTCTCTCTCTCTCTCTCTCTCTCTCTCGTTTTCCCGCAATTTGACACGGTGTTTCAAAGAGTCACCTCATCAGCCACCTTGTTTCCTTCCCTACCTTTCCCTTCCCTTCCCTTCCCGGCGTGAGTAGGTCGACGCAATACCCCTCTTCACCCTCCCCACCTCTCTCTCCTCCCCATCTCCCAGCAAGGGTCGTGTTCGTCAAGTGAAGTGGTCGTTTCAGTGTTAGAAGCACCGGTGGGTGAATGGCGGTGATCTCTACCTTGCCAGACCCAATGGCGCTCCTGCTCTCAATGTCCGCCTCGCCCTTGTTCTCGCCCTTGTTCTCGTGTCCTAGTTGTGATAGTAATAGTAGTAATAGTAGTAGTAGTAGTAGTAGTAGTAGTGAGTTCTTCTCTTGTTCTCGTTTCGTTTTCTGATCCGTCTGTCTTTCTATCTCTGTTTTCGTTTTCTTTGTCTTCTTATTTTCCTTCTTTGTGATTCTTGTTCTTCTTCCTCGTCTTATCCTTCATTTCGTGTCTCGTTCCTCACGTGCTTTCCTTCTCCTCCTTATTTTTCTCTCTCCTTTCTCCTGTTCTTGTTCTGTCTTCCACCCCTGTCTCTTTCGGCTGCCTTTGTGTGCGTGTGCGTGTGCGTGTGTGTGTGTTTAGGTGTCACATTTTTTTCATTCTCTGATTTCTCATATTATCCTTCATTTCGTGTCTCGCTCCTCACTCACTTTCCCTCTTGTCTCTTCTCCTCTTCCTCATACTCCTCTTTCCTCTTTTCCTTGACAACAGCTTCCTCCTTCCCCCTTTCTTCTGGACCACTATCCCTCCACCCTCCTCCTCCTCCTCCTCCTCCTCCTCCTCCTCCTCCTCCTCCTTGACAATAGACGAGAGCACGAGACCAATTTGCCAGTGATTCCCGGGGCATCTTAACTCCTCTCTCCTCTCGCTGGCCCCGGAGTGCAGTTTTATGATCAATAACACGACAGCGCGATTGTCAGGCTGGTGTTGTGAGGCCGTTGCTTGGCACCAGACTCGGCTGTTCAGCGTGTCCGGGCGGCGAGAGAAGAGCAGAGTCGGGGTGGCAGGAAAGGAAGGAAAGAGACAGGGACGGTGTTTAGGATGGCAAAGGATGTTTAGTGTGTCAGATATGCGGAAGAAGGGAAAGGGTACATGTGCTGGGATGGTGAAGGATGTAAGGGGAGAAGGGGATGAGGGAAGGGATGGAAGGAATAGATGTAAATGCAAGTGAGGTGGATAGGATAGGAGCAGAATGGAGTGGAATAGAAGAAAGTAGAAGATAGAATAGGAAGAGGAAAACTATATGATAATGGTACGAAGGATTGAACATAAAAAGAATAAAGAGATAAATAGATAAAAAGAGGATAAAGAGAAGTGACAGGTTAAGAAGAGAAGATGATGGATTCTGGAACGCTTAGAATGGCAAAATTAGGATTAAACCAAAGGAAAGGAATAAATGCAAGAATGGATTAGGATAAAGAGAAGGATACGGGGAGGAGCAGATAGGATGAAATAGAAGGAAAACTAAATTGTGTGTCAGAACGAGAGTAGCTGAGGATATGAAGAGGAAGAAGGAAGGGTTAGGAGAGTATGTGGTGGATAGGATGGGGAGATGGGAGATAATGGGAAGAGGGAAGAGGATGGGGAGAATAAAGAATGCCGAGTGCGGGAGAATTGGTTGGTTGGTAGTTCTCCTCCTCC
>NC_059273.1:11773437-11780937 GCF_017591435.1 Portunus trituberculatus
TCCTTTTCGAATTCGTATTATTCTATTTTCTTTTTCTGTTTTCTTAGGTTCGTTTTCTTCATTTATCATTATTTCTTTTGTTTTCGTCCATTTTTTTTCTGTTTCTCTTTTGGTGAATGTATTTTTTTTTCTTTTTCTTTTTTTAGTCTCCCGTTTCTATTCCTCCCTCACTTTGCTATCCCCTCTTTTCTCGCCTTCCCTCCCTTCTCTCTCCCCTCTTCTTCTCGCCTTCCCTCCCTTCCCTCTCCCCTCTTCTTCTCACCTTCCCTCTCTCTTCCCTCCCCCTTCAATCCGCCACCTTTTTCTCTTTCCTTACTTTCCCTCCTCCCCTCTCTTCCTTTTCCATCTCTACTCTTTTCTTTTTCCTCTCGTTTCCCTCCTCTTCTACTTTTATTTCCTTTTTTCCCATGGCTATTATTTATTCTCTCCTTTTCTTCTTTTCCACAAGTTAACTTAGTTCTAAATTTGCCTTTTCTACTTTTCATTTTTTTCTTCCTTTTAGTCTTTGTCCTTTTCTTCTCCTGTGTGTTTTCCTCATTCTTCCTTCTTTTTCCTATTCTTATTCCTTTTTTACTCTCTCTCTCTCTCTCTCTCTCTCTCTCTCTCTCTCTCTCTCTCTCTCTCTCTCTCTCTCTCTCTCTCTCTCTCTCTCTCTCTCTATGCTCCCTTCTTATCATTATCTTCCGTTTTTTCCTCACGTTCTTCCCTCACACTCCTCTTTCTTTTTTCTCTAATTTCCTCTACTACTCTTTTCCCACTGCATCTCTGTATTTGCTTTTCTCGCCTCCCCATCTTCCCTTATTTCTCATTCTTTTCTTTCTCCTCTCTCATTTTCTTACCTCTTTTTTATTGTTCTCTCTCTACGTTCCTATTTTCTACAACTCTCTACTAATTGCTACTTCTTCCTAATTTTCATACCCAGTTCACCACCTCTCTCTCTCTCTCTCTCTCTCTCTCTCTCTCTCTCTCTCTCTCTCTCTCTCTCTCTCTCTCCACAGTCTGGCCGCGCCGTAACATCCAGACGTCACCAGAGAGGTTGTGGTCGATCTCAGGTTTCGGGTGACCAGTCCACCGCCCCGCCACTTTGTTGTCGCCCGGCGTTAGTGATTCGACTCTGCGCTGCTCGGGTTCGAATCTCTCTCTCTCTCTCTCTCTCTCTCTCTCTCTCTCTCTCTCTCTCTCTCTCTCTCTCTCTCTCTCTCTCTCTCTCTCTCTCTCTCTCTCTCTCTCTCTCTCTCTCTCTCTCTCTCTCTCTCTCTCTCTCTCTCTCTCTCTCTCTCTCTCTCTCTGAAACATTTCTGTACTTCACCTCCACTATTTGAAGAGGGTTTATCTAAATTTATACGAGGTTTTTAAGGTGTTTTTGCGGTTCTGGAGGCAAATCAACAACATTTCTACATTGTTAAAGGGAGAAACGCTCTTGAAAATCACGCTAATCATCCGTCTGGCTTTGGAAAATTGTCGTTGTGAGAGAGCAAAGCGTTTCTGAATACAGGCTCTCTCTCTCTCTCTCTCTCTCTCTCTCTCTCTCTCTCTCTCTCTCTGGTTGGTCAGTTTTTTTTCCTGTCTCTTTCTTCTTTATTCGTTTGTTTTCTCGTCTTTATGTGTTTTTTTCTGTTTTCTTCTCACTCGTTTCTTTTCCTTTCTTCTCTATATCTATCTCTCTTTTCGTTCCCTAATTGTCTTCTTTTCCTTTCTTGTGTGATGATGCTAATGGTTATGATACTGCTATTACTATCACTACTACTACTACTACTACTACTACTACTACTACTACTACTACTACTACTACTACTACTACTACTACTACTACTTCTAATACTAATAATACTTACCAATAACAATAAGCGATCTATCTACGCTATTCTGGTTCATTTCAGTGAAAGGAACAAAAGATTTCCAAAGTACGAGTTTCAGAGTAATTCATTAAAAGGCTCTCTCTCTCTCTCTCTCTCTCTCTCTCTCTCTCTCTCTCTCTCTCTCTCTCTCTCTCTCTTGGGCGTATATATTTCTGGGTTCAAATTTCCAGGAGTAAAAAATAGGAGAAAAAAATACAAGGGAATTTAAATTTGAAACCATTCACTCATGATACTTAAAACAGAAAGGGAAGGAGGGAAAGGAGATGAAGGAGGAGGAGGAGGAGGAGGAGGAGGAGGAGGAGGAAGGAAAAAGAAAAATAATGGATACAAAGGGACAAATTAAAACATAAAAAACGGTAACTGCAAAAATACGGAAATAAAGCAATATAGAAGAAATGTAAAAAGAAAAACACAAATAAATAAAAAAAAAAAAACGATAAAAAAGTTAAATGTAAGCACAAGAACAAATAAAAAATAAAAAAAAAATGGAAAGACGAGGAATGAGAGAGAAACAATGCAGGAATAAAAGAAAAAATGAAAGTATCTAACATATTTTCTTTTTTTTCCTTTCCTCAGTTTTTCGATAAAATTCAATAGAGTCATTTTCTGGAGCAGAGTTAACGAGGAATTGTGAGGAGGGGGAGGGAGAGGGAGAGGAGGAGGAGAAGGAGGAGGAGAAGGAGGACGAGGAGAGGAGAGGGACGGGAGGTAGGAGGGAGAGAAGCGGAACAGAGAGTAAGGAAGAAGTGTGGAGAAGACGACGACGAGGAGGAGGAGGAGGAGGAGGAGGACAAGGACAAGGGAAGGAGGAGTAGAGAAGGAAAAAAAGGATAGGAAGAAGAGATGAGGATAAGGAGGAGCTTGAAAAAAGGGCAAAAGTAGGGAACAGGAAACAAGAAAGAAGATTCGAGGAGACAGGAGAGGAACTAAAGAGAAGGAGGAGGAAGAGAAGAAGGAAGAAGAGGAGGAGGAGGAAAAAGAGGAGGAGGTGTTGAAGGGGAAAAGTTTAGGAAAGTTTTTAGCCCATACAGCATCTTGCAGCAACCACCACCACCACCACCACCACCACCACCCTACTACTACTACTACTACTACTACTACTACTACTATTCTCGTGAAAAGTAAGAAGGACGTAGGCACATTTCTGATATGGCTGTGCTGATACTGTAGTGTGAGAGAGAGAGAGAGAGAGAGAGAGAGAGAGATTATATAGCATTGTTGGGGTATTGTACGATTGTAAAATGAGGAAGATGCTTTGTGGCAGAAATACGTGAGCTCAAAGTTATTGCTGCTGCAGGCTGTGCGTGTGTGTGTGTGTGTGTGTGTGTGTGTGTGTGTGTGTGTGTGTGCGCGTGTCGCATGTGTCCCTGTGTGTGTCGTGTGTGTGTGTGTGATTACACACACACACACACACACACACACACACACACACACACACACACACACACACACACACACACACACTTCCTCTCTCTCTCTCTCTCTCTCTCTCTCTCTCTCTCTCTCTCTCTCTCTCTCTCTCTCTCTCTCTCTCTCTCTCTCTCTCTCTCTCTCTCTCTTATTTCTATTCTTGTTCCTTTTCTTTTTCTAGTGTTTTTTTTACATTCAGTATCACTTCACTGGTTTCTCCTTTTTCTTATTATTTTTGTCTTTGTACTTTTTGGTTCACGGTTATTAAGTTTTATCAGAGCAACGAGTCTCGACCCAGCATCCCATGAGGCGGCAAATTGCAGCTGAATTCTGGGACATTCTCTCTCTCTCTCTCTCTCTCTCTCTCTCTCTCTCTCTCTCTCTCTCTCTCTCTCTCTCTCTCTCTCTCTCTCTCTCTCTCTCGTAACATTAATTTTACGAGTGCTTTTAGTAATAGTATGATGTTGCTATGGTTACTACTACTACTACTACTACTACTACTACTACTACTACTACTACTACTACTACTACTACTACTACTACTACTACTACTACTACTACTACTACTACTACTACTACTACTACTACTACTACTACTACTACTACTACTACTACTACTATCGTTAAAGGTACCATTAATAATAGCTTGAAACTCCAGGAAAAGTGAGAACAATAGCTACTTTTACCATTGCTACTATTGTTACTATTATAAGAACTACTAATTGCGCAAAAATGGCAGGCTTGGTACTGGAGTGAAATACTTCTACTACTACTACTACTACTACTACTACTACTACTACTACTACTACTACTACTACTACTACTACTACTACTACCACCACCATCACTACTATTACCACACGCAAGAGGATAACATAACACACAAATGACAGCAATGAAAATACTAAACACATTTTCAATTTCGTTGGAATTTCGTAAGAAGTGCCTTTGTTATATTAAATCTGTACTACACTAATTAATTTAACACGAAATCCCTCAACACTCTCACTCTCTCTCTCTCTCTCTCTCTCTCTCTCTCTCTCTCTCTCTCTCTCTCTCTCTCTCTCTCTCTCTCTCTCTCTCTCTCTCTCTCTCTCTCTCTGGTGTTCGTAACTCGAGCCAAAGCCAGATTTATGATAGGAATCCGGAGAAGCTTCCCACCTCACCTTTCATTGCTGTGTTCGAATGCGTTGATAGTCGACTTAGAAGACACTTTTAAGTATTATCTTGCAAAAACACACACAAAAAAAAAAAAAAAACAAGACGGAAGAAGTAATAATAATGCATAATGTTGGAGTTTATAATGGTATTTGATATAAAGTAAGAGAAAACAGAGGGAAGAGAGAAAGAATATGAGGATTGAAAGATAAGAGATAGGAATGAGAAATATGATAAGGAAGAAGGATAAAAAAATGAGGTAAGAAGATAGGCTGAAATATTAAGGAACATCAAACAATATCAACAAGAACAAGAACAAAAACAACAGTAAGAAGGAAAGTAGGCCAAAAAGAGGAGAGGAGGAAATAGAAGCAAAGATAAGAATGGGATAGGAGACTGAATATGAAGAAGAAGAGAGAAAGGAGTGATAGAAGAAGACGAATAGGAGGAGGAGGAGGAGGAGGAGAAGGAGGAGGCGGGAGATAATTTGCTGACTTATGATGCAAGCTATCTCCCTCCCCGCATGCCTCCCCCCCTTAGATCCACACACACGCATACCGACACACATCCGCATTACACACACACACACACACACACACACACACACACACACACACTGGCATATTTTGACGCACACATGTACATACACGACCTATGAGCCGTTACAAAAATATTATTACACCGGTTCCATTTCTCTTCCTCCTCCTCCTCCTCCTCCTCCTCCTCCTCCTCCTCCTCCTCCTCTTCTTCTTCCTCTTCCTCTTTCTCTTTCTCTTTCTCTTTCTCTTCCTCCTCCTCCTTCTCCTCCTCCTTTTCTATGGGTCTATCTCTTTTCTTTTCTCATCTTTTATTTCCTCATTCTTTATCTTGTACTCATTTTTCTACCTCCTCCTCCTCCTCCTCCTCCTAGTCTTTTTTCTACTCCTATTACCCATTTCCTCCATTTTTTCTCATCATTCACCTCCTCCTTCTTTATCTCCTCCTCTTCTTACACTTTTCTTTTACCTTCTCCTCCTCCTGTCCTTCCTCCTCCTTTTCTGCTCCTTCATGTGTCACCTTTGTACAACTTGTCCTCGTCCTTCACCTCCTCCTCCTTGACATTCTCCTACATTTTCTCTCCTCCTTCTCCTCCTCCTCCTCCTCCTCCTCCTCCTCCTCCTCCTCCTCCTTTCTCCTCCTCCTCGGTGACCCTAACAGGCCGAAATCCTGACACATGCCCGCGTCTCGAGCTGAACCCTTCCTCTATGCTGCCAAGGAGTGAAGGACGCGGCCTCCTCCTCCTCCTCCTCCTCCTCCTCCTCCTCCTCCTCCTCCTCCTCCTCCTCCTGCTCTTCCTCCTCTTCCTCTTCTCTCCCCACGTGACTCTTGATCTCATTCGTTGCGTCTTTGTGTTTAGAGGTTTGTTTATGTACTAGTTGGCCTCTGTTGTGGTGCCCTGTGTGGCTTATCATTGTTTTCATCTTTGTTTTTTTGTATTTTTTTGTTTTCTCTTCTCGTCTCTTTAGTATTTCGTTATTTATTTTTTTTCTCTTTTGTTGATTCGTTACTTTCGTGTTTTTTTTTTTTTTTTTTTTTAATGTTATTTTTTAATGTGTTTTTTTGGAATGTGTTTTTTGGAATGTGTGTTTTTTGTGTCTGTGTTTGATTTTTTTTTTTATTTTCTCTTTTTTAAAATTTTCTGTGTTTGTTTCGATGTTCTGTTTTGATTTTTTTTATATACTTTTTT
This sequence comes from Portunus trituberculatus, assembly GCF_017591435.1. NCBI lineage: Eukaryota > Metazoa > Arthropoda > Malacostraca > Decapoda > Portunidae > Portunus > Portunus trituberculatus. The sequence goes on from NC_059273.1 coordinate 11,779,591, forward strand.
CTCTCTTGTTGTTTCTTTCTTTGACTTCTCTCTTCTGTTTCCTCTTATTTTCATTCTTGTGTATATGATATTATTTCGTCTTTCTCTTCTTTTCTATTTTTTCTATTTTTTTCTCTCTCCTCTTCCTTCATTCTCATCTCCCTTTCTTTTTTCTTTTCCAACATACTTCTTTTCCCTCCTCCTCCTCCTCCTCCTCCTCCTCCTCCTCCTCCTCCTCCTCCTCCTCCTCCTCCTCCTCCTCTTCTCGTCATCTCCTCCTTTAGTTCAACATAATTTTTTCTCTTAACAGTTTAATTAAGTGTCACGTTTTCTCTTGTTTATTTTTGTTGAGAACCGTTTTTTGTCAAGATTCTTTTTTTTTTTTGCTGTTTAATTTCATTCTTATTTTTGTTTTACTTAGTTTTTTTTTTGTAATAAAAGTGACCTTGTGTGTATTATTGAATGATGTGGATGTGTTTCATTTATTCATGCATCTAACCCTTTGTTAATTGGCTTATTCATTTATTCATTAACTTATTTATTCATTTGTGTTGCTTAAAGTCGACAAGTCATTCTATTTTTTTTTTTTTTTGCGAATATTTTTTTTTTTTTCTCCATTTTCTTTCTTCCTTAACAAATATCTTTATCCTTTACTGTCATGTTATTCCTCATTCGAACGTGGGCATTTTGATATTATTATTTTATTAGATACAAGTATACATTCTCTCTCTCTCTCTCTCTCTCTCTCTCTCTCTCTCTCTCTCTCTCTCTCTCTCTCTCTCTCTCTCTCTCTCTCTCTCTCTCTCTCTCTCTCTCTCTCTCTCTCTCTCTCTCTCGTGTATGAAGTTTTTATTTTGTTTTCATTTAATTATACTTGTCTATCTTTCTCTCTCTCTCTCTCTCTCTCTCTCTCTCTCTCTCTCTCTCTCTCTCTCTCTCTCTCTCTCTCTCTCTCTCTCTCTCTCTCTCTCTCTCTCTCTCTCTCTCTCTTATGCATGAAGTTTTTATTCCCTATAATTTATTTTTACTCGTCTATCTTTCTGTCTGTCTCTCCTTTTATGTATCTATCGGTCTGTCTAACTGTCTGTATGTATGCATGATTCTCTCTCTCTCTCTCTCTCTCTCTCTCTCTCTCTCTCTCTCTCTGCATCTCCATTTTTCTCCCTTATTCAATCCGTATTTCTATTCATTAAATCTCATTGATAACATTATACACGATCTCTTAAATAAAAGACATGACATCAGGGACTTATTTGACACGCATCTGGGACCTTTGGGGAAGAAAAGAGGAAAGAAGGGAGGGAAGGGGTGGAGGAAGAAAGGGGATGAAAGAGAGGAATGCGGGGAAGACAAGAACATAGGGAGGAA
>NC_059273.1:11783437-11788437 GCF_017591435.1 Portunus trituberculatus
AACTTTGAGGTAAAAATTCTCTTCCCCTTTCCTTTACCTCCCCTTCCTGACCCTTCTACCTTTTCCTCTCTCTCCCTCTTCCTCCACATTCTCTTTCTGCTCTCCCTTCCTTCTTTTTTTTCCTCTCCCTCTTCATTCACTCCCTTTACTCTCTCTCTTTGCATTTTATCCTAATTCTCTCCTATTCTTCTTATTTTCTTTTTTCTGTATTCTTTGATATTTCTTTTATTTTTTATTTTCCTGAATTTATTTTAATTTCTGCCTTATTCCCTGTTTTCTTACATTATTTGTGATTTTCCTTCTCTTTTTTCTGTTTCTTTTCTTCTTTCGTTTAATTTTTCACTTGCTTTACAATATATTCGTGTTACTGACATGTCTATTTTCTTCTCCTTTCCTTTTTTCCTTGCTTTTATTTTATTTCCCTCTATTTCTTTCCTTTCTCTTTTATTTCCACCTCTTCTTTCCTCGCTTTGCTTTTCTCTCGTCTTTCTTCTCCCATCTTTCTTTTGTCTTACTCTTTATTCCTCTCTTGCTTTTTCTTCTATTTTCCTTTCATTCCTTTCCTTCCTGTTTTATTTCCATCTTCTTTTCTCGGCTTGTTTTTCTCCTGTCTTTCTTCTCTCATCTTTCTTTGTCTTACTCTTTATTCCTTTTCTGTGTACATTCGTGCGTCGTTCATCATTTTCCCAGCCCCTCCCCTCCCTCTCTCTCTCTCTCTCTCTCTCTCTCTCTCTCTCTCTCTCTCTCTCTCTCTCTCTCTCTCTCTCTCTCTCTCTCTCTCTCTCTCTCTTGCATCCTTTCTTCGTCCATTTCCAAATTTGTCAACCATAAACAAAACAAATTAATAAGAACTTGTCTCTCTTCACGGGTTTCTGAATTTTAGTTTTGCCAAATAATATCTCTACAGTTTCCTTGTTTACGTATATATGTTTCCTTTCTTTATCTATATTTATTTCCTTGTTTATGTGGATTTCCTTGTTTGTTTGTATTTGTCCATTTCTACTTTTTGTTTTCCTCTCCTTTCACATGTCCTGTTTTTTTTTTTTTTTTTTTTTTTTGCTTTGTTACTTAATTTTTCTATTTTTTTTTCCCTGTTGGTTATTCTGTTGCTTTTTTTTTATTTGTGATATTTTTCTTTATGTTTTATGTATTTTTTATTGTTTTCTCTCTGTTGGTTTATTTTTTTCTAGCTGTTAATTGCTTTTCCTCTTATTGTGCTATTTTTTTATTTCATTCATTTGTGTATTTTGAGATTTTTTTACTTTTAACTTTTTTGTTTTTTTTTTCCTTAGCTAATTGAATTTCACTTTCCTCTTCCTTTTCTCTTTCATTGTGTCATTTGTAATTTCTGCATGTATATTTTTTGCTTTTTATTTTTTTTCCTTTTCTATTCTTTTATGTTTTCTCGTTGATTTTCTTCATTTATTTGCTTTTTTTTGCCATCATTTTTCTATCTCTGTTATTCATGCATTTTTTTTACTAATATAACATTCTTATATCTGCGTTTCTGTTTCTTCTTCCATGATTTCATTTTTAATCTGCGTAGTTCTCTCTCTCTCTCTCTCTCTCTCTCTCTCTCTCTCTCTCTCTCTCTCTCTCTCTCTCTCTCTCTCTCTCTCTCTCTCTCGTAATATATTGGCATTTTTACTTCTCATCTTCCTTCCTCCTCACTCTCTTATTCTCACAGTTCCCTTTTTTTCCTCTCTCCACGCGAGCTCTTTCCTTTCCTCCCCTCCCACACTTCCTCTCATCTTCCTCCTCCTCTCCTCCTCTTCCTTCCCTCATTAAACTGTTTTTTCTCCCGCAAGTCTCGACCCATTTTCTCTGTCTCGCATTACAAGGACAAACATCAACAGAAATAGAAAACGAGAGCTGTCAGAAGAAGCGAGGGAGAAAGAAAATAGGTAGAGGTGACTAGTGTAAATTTTTGGCTTGGGATTGTGGAAACGATTCGGTGGATGAAGATATGGATGAATTAAGTGTTTTTCTTGTTTTTTTTTCTTGTTTTGCTTAGAAACAGGAATTTGATGTGTGTGTGTGTGTGTGTGTGTGTGTGTGTGTGTGTGTGTGTGTGTGTGTGTGTGTGTGTGTGTGTGTGTGTGTTTGTGTTTTATGTGTTTTAAATATTTGTGTTTTATGTATATATTTTTTTCGATTAAAACTATATATATATATGATTTTTTGGGCATCAATTTTGCTTACACACACACACACACACACACACACACACACACACACACACACACACACACACACACACACACACACACACACACACTTTTTTTTTCCTCCTGTATTTTCGAATCATGGACCACGATCAATCATTTCAATAATCCAAATAAAATGAAAAAAACGAAAAAAAAGGAACATGTATTTGTCGAGTGAATTCATAAAGTAAAAACAAAAACACAGGCAGCAATAAACGTCAAAATCCAGGAATCACGCAACACCAATAATATTTCGAATCAAATTATTTCATATGAGCAAGTGGATTTTTTTCACTATTGGTGCCTTTGCTTTACACTGCTAGTCTGTTGGAGCAAATGGAAGGGTAGAGTGAGGGAGTGACATTACTGAATGGGTAGGAATGAGTGTTACAGATGGAGGGAAAAGAGAGAAGGGAAGTATTGGAAGGGAAATGGGGGAAGAAATGTACTGCAGGCAAAGGGAAAAGAGAGGAAAGAGAAGGGAAATATTGGAAGGGAAAGGGGTGAAGAAATGTACTGCAGGGAAAGGGAAAAGAAAGAAAAGAGAAGGAAAGTAATGGAAGGGAAAGGGGGAAGAAATGTACTACAGGGAAAGGGGAAGGAGAAATGTTGCAGTTTGAGGAAAAAAAAAGGGAAAAATTAATTGATACAGATGCATTTATTTCCTTAAATTTCTTAGTTTAGGAAAGTCGTAGGTAAAACAAAAGGAAAAAGTAATGGTGATGGAAATATGAAAGAGTAAGTGAAAGGAAAAAAAATAGTCGAAAAATAGTATTGCAAGGGAAAAGGAAAATGGAGAAGGAAAAATAAGGCTTGTAACTGAAAAAAGAAAAAAAAAGAAATATTGCTAAAAAGCGGAAATCTAATATTTTAAAGTTATTGTAGGAAAAGGACAAAACAAAAGAAAATAAGGAATAAACATAGGAAAGATGACGAGCAGAAGGAAAACCGTGGAAACTACATGATAAATTAAATAAAGTGGAAAGAGAACGAGGAAATCAGTTTAGCATTAAGAGACATATGGTCAAGTGTGGGCAGGTGTGGGCAGGTGTACTTAACCTTGACCGACCACAAAGTCAGGCCAGTAATCCAGGTGTAGTATTGCAATCCAATATGATCCCCACCAATTGTTGCGGTCACCTATATCATATTTTACCTGCGGCTCACCTGTGGGATTCATACAGGTGCAAACAAACACCGGATGTATATATAGTGTGCAAGCTGCTATCTATTATCCCTTTATGGCGATTAATGACTGTAATCCCGAGCCATTCATTAACTCTAGGTCAAGCTGCACACACATTCTATCTCCCTTCATCCAACTCACGCCCTCAAAAAATAGTACACAGGAGGAAAAAAGGAGAAAATGTTGATTAGTTTTCACATTCCTTCATCTTAAATCGTGAATGACTCAACCAAATATGTAGAAAATGGAGGCTGGCGGGAAAGGGAAAAAATTTGTATTGTTTTCCACTTTCCTCCACTCTTCCCACTCATGTATGACTGAACTGAATAAATAAATAAAAAAAAGAAAACGAGAGAGAAAAAACAGAAACCTAAAAAAAAAGGGGAAAAAAAATCAAGTTTACACTGCCCTCCACCATCTTAAGCTACGAAATTCCTCCAAACCATAAAGAAAGAAAGAAAAAGAGTAAAAAAAAAAATAAATAAAAATCCACAACTTCCACCTTCCACCAACACCACCACCATTATTGCTATTGTTAGTGGCGGTGGTGATGGTGGCAGTGGTGTGTGCATGGGTGCTACACATCTGCCACAAGCGTGAAAGGCACAAAAATACTGGTGCTTTACAGTGTCACATCTTCCCTACGGCTAGCACTGGCGACGGGTGGCGTAAGAGAGTGCCAGTGAAGGGAAGGGAGAGGGGAAGGAAGGAGGAATAAAGGGAATGTAGAGGAATGAAAAGAGTAGGAGGAAAAGGGAAGGAATAGAATGGAAAACTTAGTGTAACAGAAACAGAGAAGAAAGTGGAAGAAAGGAGTAGAAGGAAAGTGAGAGATAAAGGAAGGTATGGGAAGAAAGAGATAATGTCACGAGAGGAGAGAGGAGACGAGAAGGAAAGAGGAAGAAAGAGGGAATAAGGCTTCAAGGGAGAGAAGGGAGAGAAGGAAGAAAGAGAAGGGAGGGAGAGTAACAAGCAAAGGAAAGAGAAATTTCATATTACTTTATACTTCTTACTTGTAAAGGAGAGGAGAAAGGAGGAGGACAGTGTGTGTGTGTGTGTGTGTGTGTGTGTGTGTGTGTGTGTGTGTGTGTGTGTGTGTGTGTGTGTGTGTGTGTGTGTGTGTGTGTGTGTGCTTCCAGGTACTTCTCTCGTTGGTTTTATTGATTTCCAGCAAGTTCCAGGATAGCAAACACAACTCAATACAATGCAACGTGAAAAAAAAATCACCTTAGTATTGATGTTATATTTTCTGCAGGTGCGAAGTGACATTGATTTCAGGTACAGTGTGAGTCATTTTCATCTTTTTTTCTATATTGCATTCTTACGTTATTAATGCAGTTTGCCCAATGATTTCCCTTAATTTTAAAGACTATTATTGTAAATCTTATAAATAGTGACTTTCTTGAGGGGGGAGGGGCTGTTTGTCTGTGTGTCTTTGTTTCCCTTTGTGCTTCTACCTCCTTCGTTGTTCTTTCATCATACTTCCTTCTAAAACTCTCTCTCTCTCTCTCTCTCTCTCTCTCTCTCTCTCTCTCTCTCTCTCTCTCTCTCTCTCTCTCTCTCTCTCTCTCTCTCTCTCTCTCTCTCTCTCTCTCTCTCTCTCTCTC
>NC_059273.1:11805937-11820937 GCF_017591435.1 Portunus trituberculatus
AACCCTTCAGTATTAAGACTCACTTTTGCCTTGAGTTTTGGGTGTGATTAGACGATTTTATTTACATAACGTAGGGTTTATGGAGGTCAGAAGATTAATGGTCCAAAGACTTCACTATTTTAATCCTCCACATAAGTTTCTGAAGCTGTGTAAAATCGCCAAATACTAACTAGGATGAATATGAAAAATGAGTCCTGGTACTGAAGAGAGTAAGTAAACTGTAGCATTATGTTACTCATCTACCTGAAGAGAAAATCTGAATATTCTACCGATACCTTAAGTCATATAAAGCCACAGGAATATAGAATAAAATTATCTGTAAAAAGGAACACAAAGTCAATAATCAGACATAGTATAACGTTGCCTGTGCTGTATTAACCTGACTAACGGCTTTGTCAACCATAAATAATTCCAGCATTGTGTAGTCGGTTCGTATGAAACATGGAGACTATAAATGCAGCTGAATGAAAAGTCAGAATATGTCAAAACAGGGGAGATGAATAAATAAGTGAATAAATAAACAAAATACGCTTCAGTCTCACCTGTGATATATTCTACTGAGTAATAAAAACACCTGTGAAAAACAACAGCTTCAACAACAACAACAACAACAACAACGTCAACAACAAAAACAGCCACAGCAATAGTCACAACAACAACAACCACAACAACAACAACAACAATAATAACCACATCAACAACCACAACAACACCCACAACAACAACCACACAACAACAACAACAACAACAACAACAACAACAACAACAATAACAACAACAACAGCTAAAACAACGACAAACCCAGACTCAGATAAAGTTCCGACGAGTAAACAAAGAACCAGAAGGAAAAATAATTAGAAAAGAAGAGGAAATGATAAGTGATTAGTGGTTAATGGTCCTAAATCCTCCTTAAGGGATTATCGGAAGAACAAACAAACCCCGGTATCTTTTAAAAGGTTAAGCTCACTTGACTCACCCCGCTCCCTCCCTCCCTCTCTCTCCTCGCTGACCCCCTGACCTCAGCTGACCTCGGCGGGGATTACACTCCATATCTTTTAATCTCAAACCTCCCAAGACGGAATTAGAATACGTGAAACCATCCCGTAACAATTTTTCTTCGGTTAATACAAATTTAAAACCGCGCCACAATTGGAGAGCGGCGGTAATGGCGTATAATGGAGATGGAAGTAATGGGGACAAAAGGGAGGGAAAATTTCGCCGCCATAACACACACAACACAGCTTCTATTTAAGGAGTGGCAAGATGGCCGACGACGTAATGGGTTCTTGTGCTTATGGCAACGCTGTGTGGCTATTTCCCGCCATCTTTGCACTCCCAAAATGTCCCTTGTGTGTGCACGGTTGCAGAGAGAGAGAGAGAGAGAGAGAGAGAGAGAGAGAGAGAGAGAGAGAGAGAGAGAGAGCGTGACCTTTGGAGTAGGAAGGAGAAATGGAGGAGGCCCTTAACTCTCCCTACCTTTCCTCCACTACCTTCCCTCTTATCCTCCACCTTCCCTCCACCTCACCTGGCGAGCCCCTCCCTCACCTGGGGCAGCCATCAATGGTAATTAGAGTCCGGCCGATCACACAACACCTGCCATCAATCATAAATCGGGCGTCACCTGCAGATTAATAACACACCTGCTCCTCTCTCTCTCTCTCTCTCTCTCTCTCTCTCTCTCTCTCTCTCTCTCTCTCGGTGACAATATTCACATTAATCGCACTTCCAGGTGACAGGTAATGCCTCCAATCACTGTGCCTTAATGATATGCTCCCCTCTACCTGTATTTTCTATCCAGGTGTAGGAAGGAGGTCTCTCTCTCTCTCTCTCTCTCTCTCTCTCTCTCTCTCTCTCTCTCTCTCTCTCTCTCTCTCTCTCTCTCTCTCTCTCTCTCTCTCTCTCTCTCTCTCTCTCTCTCTCTCTCTCTCTCTTTTTTTTTTTTTTATTTAAACATAATTTATACAGAAGAACATGTACCCAAAGGCGCACTGTCGTGTGCTACCTATTCTAAGGGTACTACAATCTATTTCTCTACAATATTTACAAGACTTAAAAATAGATAATATACAAGATGGTCAGCATGTAAATGGAGCACTGTTCTTTTCACTTCACTAGCACTATTCACGCACTGCACTACACTGAGTGTCACGTCACAAAGAGTGTCAGAGGAGTTGGCAGTGTCTGTCTCCACTTATGTGCCATCAGTTTGACACTGTGTGTGTTCATCTCCTGGACGTGAGGCACCGCGGCCGTGAACAAGTTCCACATCCTGGAGACGCGTCCTGCGAAGGTGCGTTGATGCTGACACCCGTGGGATCGCGGCACCTCTACGGCGTCACCACCATTGAGCACCGTTCTCGTGCTCCGTGCGGTGACTCTCAGAGGATGACGCAGCCCTGCCAGATGTGGCACTCTTTGCACCTGTGCCTTATGGAACACTACGATTGCCGCCACATCTCTGCGGTGTTCCAGTGAATCAAGGGACGCTCAGGCTCTGGGTGAGGTGGTATTGCAGCATCTACTAGCCGTATGGCGCGGCGTTGGATGCTGTCCAGTCTCCTTCTGTGTGTGGCGGCACAGGACATCCAGGAGAGAGCTGCGTACTCAAGGTGGGGCCGCACCTGTGCCTTGTACAGCAGCAGTCTCCCTTCCTGTCGAGGAAACTGGCGATCCTTCTGAGAGCGGAGATCCTGTGAGAGGCTTTCTTGGCAATGGATTTGACATGGCTGTCAAACCTCAGCCCTCGATCCACCTCCACTCCAAGTATCTTGACGTCATCTTGGAGTGGGAGAGCAGCAGCGCCAAAAGACAACTTTCCTGCCATTGCTGCCATGGCGGCTGGGGACCGAGAGACAACCATTGCCTGTGTCTTCTCCGGCGCGAATGTCACTTGCCAGCGAGCACCCCACTCCTCTATCACTCGTAGCTGCTGATTGATGGCCTCAGCAGCCCGCCCACTGTCCTGGCGTGGATAGGTATAGGAGAGGGTGCAGTCATCAGCATAGGCCTTGACTCCTGGCAGTAGCTGGAGAAGATCATCCACGTAGATATTCCACAGGAGTGGGCCAAGAATTGAACCCTGTGGCACTGATGCCTCCACAGGCAGGGACTCAGATGTTTGCCCGTTGACAACCACCTTGAGGCTTCTGTCCTGCAGGTAATTTCCCAGGAGTCGTAGCAAGCCACCCTGGATGCCTTTAGCACGAAGCTTTTCCAGTAATCCGTTGTGCCATACTTTATCAAAAGCTCCAGCTATGTCCAAAGCAACCACTATAGTGTCCTTGCCGTCGTCGAGGGCGTCCTGCCACTGCCTGGTGAGAAGCATCATTAGGTCGGAGGTTGACCTTCCAGGTCTGAACCCAAACTGTTGGTCTGAGAGGAGGGCATTGTCCTTGAGATGGCTACACACCACCTCTGCCACGACCCTCTCAAACACTTTACCCACCACTGACAACAGGGATATGGGTCTGTAGTTTTTTGGGTCCGTCCTGGAGCTTTTTGTGTACGGAACTACTCGAGCCTCCTTCCACACTGAAGGCCAGACGTTTTCCCGTACACAAGTTGTGAAGACTTGGGTGAGAGGGGCAGCCAGTTCCTGGGAGCATCGCTTCAGCAGGTGCGGGCTGATGTCATCAGGGCCGGTAGCTTTCTGTGTGTCCAGCCCCGCAATAATCGCTTCACCTGCTGATGCGTCACCTCCACCATGGTGACAGTCTTCTCACATTGCTGGACCAGCTGAGGCGGTGGCTGCTGTGGATTCCCCACCTTCATTTTTCCAGCAAACAAGGAAGCCAGCAACTGTGCCCTCTCCTTACTGCTGGTGGCGACAGTACCGTCCTGCTTGCTGAGGGAGGGATGGATTCTTGGTGGCCAGTTCCTGTTTGTCCTTAACAAGGGACCACCAAGTTTTGTTTCCTACGCCAGTGCCACACAGTTTCCGGCGCAGGCTTTCCTCCCACTTTTTTAAGGCCCACTTGCTGGTTACCACCATCCTCCTGCATGCAGCCCTATGCAAGTCCTTGTTGCGCCGAGTCGGGTTCCTCTTGTAGCGGAGCCAGGCAGCATACTTTGCCTCAGCAGCAACACGGCAACGGTAGCCAAACCATGGCTGATCCGTCGGTCTGGTGGTGTATTCCCTGTGTGGGACGTGGCGTCTCTGGAGGGCGAGAAGGTGAGAGGTGAGTGCAAGTGCTTCACTCTCTGCTCCTCCCTGTAGCAGAGTGGCCCATGGGGTGTGGGTCAGGTCGCGGCGCAGGGAAGCCCAGTCTGCTTTGTTCCACAGCCAGATGGTGCGGGTGGTGGCCTCGTCCCGAGCCACGCCCACTTCCAGCTGTGTCAGTACAGCGTGATGATCAGAGCTGCCCACGAGCCCCAGCTGATGACACTGAAGCTTGTCCTCCTGGTAGTCTGAGATGACAGGGTCTAATGTCCCTCCTCGTTCATGTGTGGGAAGGTGACATGATCTGTCAGACCCTGCACCTCCAGGAGATTCTCGTAGGCGTCTCTTTCCAGGTGGTGATTGAGATCCCCCACAATCAGCACGTGGCTGCAGCTGTGTGCCATCATCAGGTTGTCTAAAGTCTCAGTCAGGTACAGGAGTGAGTCAGGCCCTTGTCGCGGGGGGCGATACAGGGCACACAGTAAGAGGGCTGAGCGGTCTGCCAGCGTTACTCGGAAGTACATCATCTCCATCAGTGGAGGCGTGTCTATGTCGAGTAGCTGGGCCTGCATTCCTTCCTTGAAGCAGACAGCCACTCCACCTCCTGTTCGCTCCTGTCGGTCCCTCCTCACCCAGTGGGTGAAGCCCTGCATCCTGCCATACGTGGGCTCCACCTCACTGTTCAGCCATGTCTCTGTCACCACAACAACGTCTGCATTGTGTCGTTGCACACAGTTGTGGTATAAGTCTGCAAGGTTAGTCCGGAGACCACGGACGTTGCTAGAGACGACCTTTAGTTGGCGGCGGGGGCAAGCTGGCTGTACCATGGTGAGGGATGGTAGTGAGCGAGGCCTGCTAGTCCGAGGTGGTGGTTAGGGTCCGCGGCCGACTGCTGGTACTGGTGAAGAGGAGTGGTCCACTGCCGCCCCTGGCTCTGATTCCAGATACCAGGCTGAGGAAGGAGTGGGCGAGGTTGTGGTAAGGACTGAAATGAAGTGAGGTGGTGGGCGGGCTGAGGCGCTGCAGGTGGGAAGGGTGTGGCTGTGTGTCTTTCCACCGTAAGGAGCCGCTGTAGGAGACGCTCCTGACGTAAATCGTCAGTTCTGGCGTGGCAAGTAGCAGAAGTGTGTCCTTTCCGTGAGCAGTACTCACACACTTTTGCCTTGGCTCGCTTTTGTGTCTGCTTGGTGGCCTGGTGAGTCCTCAGTCCTTCGCTGGACACCTTCCTCGCGTCCTGCTGCACTTCCTCTTAGTTTTCTTTTTTCTCCAATCTCCTGAAGTGGTCTGAGGAGAGGTTCGTGGGCGAACAGAGGCACCGCGATCTACTCCGTTCGCTGTATTTATGGAGGAAGAGTCCCTGCTGCTCTGTGTGGCGGTAGACGTGGTAGTGAGTACCGAGCAGTCACTCTGTGTGGCAGAAGGAGTGACAGTAGACGCTGGGGAGGTGTCACAGTCGCTCTGTGTGGCGATGGAAGCAGTGGAGGTAGGCGGAGCGGTCGTTGTTTCCCGGGCAGGCGAAGGAAGGTGGAAGTTGAGAAACAGCTGAGTGGCGGAGCTGTTGCGGTTTATCCGAGCTCCACCACGTCCTCCACCTCTCAGAGTCCTGACAAACCACCTCCCAGTGTTCGTCAATTGACTCTGCGTGGGCGCTGACTGCCTGAGAGCGTGTGGCTACTTGCGTCTGGCGCTGTTTTGACGCTATCAGCCTGTCTGCTACTCTGAGAGCCGCAGCAAACACGTCTCTGTGTTGTATGATCAAGTCTCGGTCGTCCTGGAGGGACTTAATCACACAGTTTTGTTGAGAGGCTTCCTCAGTGAGCTTCTCAACTAGTGAAACTAGCTCTCCTCTCCAAGCCCTCCCACTGACTCTCCCCACTGTCGTCCGGTAGTGGCGTTGGGGGTGTATCAGTCTCCTCGATGATGTAGGTGACGGGGTCCGGGATGTTTGCTCTCTCTCTCTCTCTCTCTCTCTCTCTCTCTCTCTCTCTCTCTCTCTCTCTCTCTCTCTCTCTCTCTCTCTCTCTCTCTCTCTCTCTCTCTCTCTCTCTGTGTGTGTGTGTGTGTGTGTGTGTGTGTGTGTGTGTGTGTGTCACGTATTTTTCAACTTTTAACATTGCGTTGTGATATATCGCGTGCGCTGTTACTTTGAATGAGACAGTGCAAGTTTTTTATTACGCAGTTCTCTCTCTCTCTCTCTCTCTCTCTCTCTCTCTCTCTCTCTCTCTCTCTCTCTCTCTCTCTCTCTCTCTCTCTCTCTCTCTCTCTCTCTCTCTCTCTCTCTCTCTCTCTCTCTCTCTCTCCTTTTTTATATACACGTCGGTTCTATTTGCCTATTATTTTGTACAAACCTCCATTAAATCCTGTCAATAAACCACCACCACCACCACCACCACCACCACCACCACCACCACCACCACCACCACCACTACCTCGACCACGACAGCCACTACAACAACCTTTACAATTAATATACCAAATCTCTTACACCCACTACTACTACCACTACCAACGGCAATATTCAGAAACGCTTTGCTCTCTCACCACGACAATTTTCCAAGCCCCTAAGGCGACTAGACGGATTTTCAAGACAGTTTCTCCTTATGACCAAATAGAAAACATGCTAATCCATCACCAGAACCATAAAAATACCCTTAAAAAAACACGAGTACCTTCAACTAGAGCCTCTGGAAATAGTCATCGTGAGAGAGCAGAGCGTTTTTGAATATACATCTCTCATCTACCTCTCCACCTCACCACACCATCACTAGACCTTCCTATTCCCTCCCGAAGTCACCTCCGCTAATTTACCTCAGCTCCTAAATGGTCTGAGCGATGGCATGGCACACAGAGAGGCGCTAGGAGTGTTTTACGAGACGCCCTCCCTCCGTTCTGAGTGTATTGGTGAGGCTAGGGGACGAGAGGCGAGTGTGTGGAGACAATACACTTCTTGGGCGGGGCGCTACTGAAGGAGGGGCGGAAGGAGGGCAGAAGGAGGAGGGGAAGTGAGTGGAGTGCTTCTATCCAGAGTGAAGGTGTGTGTGTGTGTGTGTGTGTGTGTGTGTGTGTGTGTGTGTGTGTGTGAGAGAGAGAGAGAGAGAGAGAGAGAGAGAGAGAGAGAGAGAGAGAGAGAGAGAGAGAAAGAAAGGAAAAAAAGGAAGGTGAAAGAGTACAGTAAGCTTCACGACAAAAAAAAAAAAAAATAGGAAAGAAAAAGGAAGAGAAGAAAAAAAGAAGGAAAAGGAAAACAAGACAAAGCCACGAAAACACAGAATGAGAAGAATTTTTGAGGCGTGGAAACAAAGGATGGAAGAATGTGATAATGAGAAGGAAGGAGGGAAGGAGGAACGAATGGAAGAATGGAGAAAGGTAGAGAAGAACAAGGGACTTTGGGACTTATGGGGGCGAAGAGTGAGGGAAAGGGAGAGGGAGAGGGAGAAGGAGAGGGAGAGGGAGAGTGAGAGTGAAAGGGAGAGGGACACACTGTTACACCTGACAATCTCACCATCAGCAGTATTTTCTTTTATTATGTTGTAAACAGGCCCACCATAGATCAAAGGTTTCTCTCTCTCTCTCTCTCTCTCTCTCTCTCTCTCTCTCTCTCTCTCTCTCTCTCTCTCTCTCTCTCTCTCTCTCTCTCTCTCTATCTCTCTCTTTCAGGTGGGAACAGGTAAACGGATATCATATTTATTTTTCCATCTAAATTTCTGCATCTGTTTGATCAAAATCTTTTTCTACTATGATATTGTTTTCAGATTTCTTTCACTAACTTATTATGTTTACTTATTTCTATCTTATATCATCACTTTTTGCCTGAATAACGCCTGGATAACCTTCTTATGACCTATAATTCACCAGGTATATCTTATCTTACAATTTCTTATCTGTGAAATACCTAAACAATTTCTATATAACCTGTAACTTACCTGTCTAACTTCCATTCTACCTGTTCTGTTCTGTCTTGTCTTACACTATTTCATACCTGTAAAATGCCTAAATAACCTTTACATAACCTTCAAATTACTTATCCTGTGTTAATTTATCATTTCTCTCTTATATAACACCTGAAAAATCTTTATAGCACCTGAAACTCACACGTAGAACATCGTCTTTACCTGTATAGCACTTGTGTAACCTGAACAATACCTTCGTGACACTTTTACAGCGTGTAGTATACCTGTGGAGTACCTGGGTGACCTGTGCCTCACCTGTGCGGCCTGCGGAGTACCTGTATGGGAGCGTAATGAGCAGGTGACCCCGTGGCCCCTTCCCTCTCACCTGGATAGAAGAGGTTGCCTTAGTTTTTTTGTCTCCAAGTCCTTCCCAAACTCAATTGTGACCTCATTAAGCGGGTCATCTTTTCCTTTGTCTTGTTTCCTGTCAGGTGATCTGCCTACCAAATTTGCTCTCTCTCTCTCTCTCTCTCTCTCTCTCTCTCTCTCTCTCTCTCTCTCTCTCTCTCTCTCTCTCTCTCTCTCTCTCTCTCTATTTTATTCAGTCCATGTATTTTTTCTTTGGTCTTTTACTGTGTATGGTCAGAGTTGGTCTCTCTCTCTCTCTCTCTCTCTCTCTCTCTCTCTCTCTCTCTCTCTCTCTCTCTCTCTCTCTCTCCTCGGCTGGCTGCGTCTCCCTATCCTTCCCTGCCTCCCTGTCTCCATTTCTACCTCATTCTCTTCATGGCTGGCTGGCTTCCTCCACCCTTCTCTCCCCCCTCCATCTCTCTATTCCTGCCTCTTCTCCTCCTTCTCCTTCGATGCCCTGCTTCCTTTCTTCTTCTTCTTCCCTCCATCCTCCTTCCTTCCCTCTCTGCAATCTTCTCTTCGTTTCCTCCTCTCCAATTTTCTTTCCTTCCTTCCATCTTTATCTTCGTCTTGATTGCCGGTGCATTTCTTTCCTTCCTTTTCTGCTTCTCCTTCCTTCATTCGTTCTTCTCTCCATTGCTCTCTCTACACGTCTTTCTTCCCTGGTTTTTTTTTCTCTCTCTGTCTGTTTTGTCTTCTTTTCTTCTATGCTTTATTTGATTTTGTTACCGTTTCAGTCTTTTGTCTTTCTTTATTTTCTTTTTTGTGTATCCTTGTTTCTTTTTTCTCCCATTTTTTTTTAATTTGTATTTTCCATTAGTGTTTTATTATTTACTTGGTTTGTCCCTCATTCACACACACACACACACACACACACACACACACACACACACACACACACACACACACACACACACACACACACACACACACACACACACACACACACACACACACACACACTGTGTCAAACTGTCCTTTACTTCTGTGTGTGTGCCACACACACACACACACACACACACACACACACACACACACACACACACACACACACACACACACACACACACACACACACACACACACACACACACAAAAGGACTTTTAGTAGGACTTTTTAATCCATCTTTACGGCCGATCACGTCCTCTAACCACCCCTAACTACCCCTAACAACCTCGTTAAGCTGTCCCGGGCAGAGGCGACATTCATTCACCCGGAGCGCCATTCACTTCCTCCCACACGGCACCGTCAAAATAAATAAAGTGAAAAATAAACGACAAAAAGTGAATGGTAAATAAATAAGAATAATAACAGAATGGATAGAAAGATTGTTTTGATCTTTTACGAGTGTTATTTTGGGTGGTATGAATCTCTCTCTCTCTCTCTCTCTCTCTCTCTCTCTCTCTCTCTCTCTCTCTCTCTCTCTCTCTCTAAGAATATTTGCTGATTTCCTCGGTTTTGCAGTTTTGAGATTACGGTGAAAATAGAAACTTTCTCTCATTTTAGCTCTTTAATGCCGGTTACGACGAGGGAAGGACAGAGAAAGAGAGAGAGAGAGAGAGAGAGAGAGAGAGAGAGAGAGAGAGAGAGAGAGAGAGAGAGAGAGAGAAGCGACACAAAAGAAATGGAAATGCAATTAACAACACATTTTTTCTTATTATCTTTCTCTCTCTCTCTCTCTCTCTCTCTCTCTCTCTCTCTCTCTCTCTCTCTCTCTCTCTCTCATCAGCGGTCGTTCTTTCCATAACAAAACATTAATTTCATTCCCTCCATTTTTTCTGTTAGAGTTCCCCATTCATCTCTTCCATTTTCTTTCTGTAGCAAAAAAAAAAAAAAAAACGGGAAGGGGACGACCTACAGAAAATACCTGGGATATTTTTAATTTTATCCCTTTCTCCAACTTCTGCAGGAGGTAAACAAGCTTCTTTTCCTCCCCTTTCCCTTCCTATTCTTCTCCTGCTCCTCCTCCTCGTCCTCCTCCTCCTCGTCCTCCTCCTCCTCGTCCTCCTCCTCCTCCTCCTCCTCCTCCTCCTCCTCCTCCTCCTCCTCCTCCTCCTCCTCCTCCTCCACCTTCTCGTCTCTCTTCATCCCTCTTCTTTAATTTTTTTTTAGATAGATGGCCTGAAAACATCTCTCTCTCTCTCTCTCTCTCTCTCTCTCTCTCTCTCTCTCTCTCTCTCTCTCTCTCTCTCTCTCTCTCTCTCTCTCTCTCTCTCTCTCTCTCTCTCTCTCTCTCTCTCTCTCATCTGATATCATCTCATAAAAGAACATTTCAAATCAAGTCTTGTCAAGCAAAAACTCATAAGAGTGACGGACTAAGAGAGAGAGAGAGAGAGAGAGAGAGAGAGAGAGAGAGAGAGAGAGAGAGAGAGAGAGAGAGAGAGAATCAATTGTTCGGTAGAAAGTTTAGCTTCTTGTTGTCTGAAAAGAAAAAAAAATTTCAACTTACTGTTATTTCTTTGGTTGGAAAGAAAAAATGGGAAGAAAGTGAAGGAAAAGTCGAATTGGGAAGAAAATATGACGAGAGAAAGAAGAAAAGAGAATTGATTGTTGATGATAATGAGAATAATGGAAAAAAGAATGATAGTATTGATGTAGATAGAAGGAAGATGATTTAAATGAGAATAGCAATAATGATAAAGAAGGGAGAAATATGGATAGAAAAGAAACGTACTCACATATGTAGAAATTGAGTGTACGCAAAAGAAAACTGAAGAAAAGGAAAAAAAAATAGTTAACTTGAAGAAAGAAATAATTAAGAAAAGAAATGTGATGAAAAGTACAGAAAACAAAAAGAATTAAGAGAAAGAAATCAAGGAAAAAAAAATAGTTAACGTGATTGTGGAAAAATATATAAAGAAAAAATGAAAAGACGTATTAATTTCCATCTCCTATCTTCCGTTTTCCATTTTACGATACGCGAACGCAAGACTTTTATTACAACAAACATTATTACGTAGATTCTTTCACATGCTTAACAAGATCAACAATAAACTTTCTCTCCCCTCTCCCCTCTCCCCTCTCCCCTCTCCTGGCAGTCGAGGGGAGTTTTGCACAAGCCGAGGGGAAAAGTTTTGGCTGGCTAAAGTTATGAATTATTTGGTGGAAGGGAGTGAGGGAGAGAAAGGGGAGAGAAGGAGGTAGGGGAGGAGGAAGAAGAGGAAGAGGACGAGGAGGAGGAAGTGGAGGAAAGCGTAAAGGATTGTAGAGTGGTTGGTGTGTGACGATTCTCTCTCTCTCTCTCTCTCTCTCTCTCTCTCTCTCTCTCTCTCTCTCTCTCTCTCTCTCATCTATTACCTTTTATAACCATCACTCGCGATGTTTATATCCCATTTGTCTGTCTATCTGTCTGTTTGTCCCCATATCTGTCTGTCTGTCTGTCTCTCTCTCTCTCTCTCTCTCTCTCTCTCTCTCTCTCTCTCTCTCTCTCTCTCTCTCTCTCTCTCTCTCTCTCTCTCTCTCTCTCTCTCTCTCTCTCTTTCAATGGTGTCAGAATCAGAGAGAGTAAGAGAGGATATGAGAGTAAATGAAAGGAATAGCAGAAAAAATGAAATAGATGAATAAATGTGAGAAAAATACCTACAGTGAAAGTAGAACAAATGACATAGAAGGAGAAGAGATAATAAAAATGTGGAGAAGATAAGGTGGAGAAAAAAATAAGAAGAGGAGAAAGGAAGATAATAAATACGGAACAGCATAACGTATCCATCCATTTCAATCCACTTTCATCCACTTTCCATCATCCACTGCCTTCCTACTGGCCATCCATTCCATTACCTGTGATTCATTAAGCCAATATTACCTGTGGCTTTTAATTATTCATCCACCACTTAATTCAACAACTTAACCACCACCACCACAACCACCACCTCCTCCTCCTCCTCCTCCTCCTCCTCCTCCTCCTCCTCCTGAACTTTTCAAGGGTAACACAGGTACACAAATTACGTCTCATACCTGCCCTTCTTCCTCCAGCTCCTCATTTGCATACAGGTAGATCTATGAATGCTTCCTCTAGTGTGTAATGCCTCTCTTCCTCTCCCTCTCCTTTCCTCCTTAACTGTCCCGTGTAGCTTGAAAGAATGCTGGTGGTAGGGGTGGTGGTGGTAGTGGTGGTGGTGGTGGTAGTCGTGGTGGTGGTAATGATGAAGCTAAGAAAGGTTTGTGTGGTTTAGAATGACAGAATGAGAAATAGGTAAATGCTAGAGAGAATGTAAATGTGTAAGACTAGACAATAATAATAGAGAAAAAGAACTGGAAGAAGTGGGGAGAGTGATAGAAAAAGAAAAGAAAAATATAGATAGATGTGAAAAAAGAGAAAGGAAATTGAAAGAATGATGTGATGTGAGGAAGTTGAAGTGACATGTAAAGGACAGTAAGGACAGGAAAGGTCATCATGGTGTGTCCTTATTTGGAAGTTGGTGACATGAAGTGATTTTATGAAATGAAGTGAGTTGTGTTATTACTGTTCATGTTCCATTTTTCTATTTTTTTCACTTCTCTAATATCTTAATGAGAAATGAACTTCAAATCAAAAGGAAAATGAATGTTTGTATCCATTACTTAGTTTATTTCAGTAGTTTATTGACAAATGGACGTATATAGACACACACACACACACACACACACACACACACACACACACACACACACACACACACACACACACACACACACACACACACACACACACACACACACACACACACACACACACATGCAAAACCACTGCACGCAATACATAAATAAAGCACGTGTACGATATGAGAGAGAGAGAGAGAGAGAGAGAGAGAGAGAGAGAGAGAGAGAGAGAGAGAGAGAGAGAGAGAGAGAGAGAGAGAAATCGATCGTCCCTCATCATCTAACATGGCAGAAGAGGAAGAGACCAAAAGAGGAAGAGGAAGAGGGGAAGTGCTCACCAATACACACACTTCATTTAATAGGGAATCTACTCTTCTCTCGCCTTTTGCACACACCCTTCATAAAATTAGGAAAAGTAGGCCTATTTCCTCCCTAACCTAAGCCTACTGGGGACGCGGGAAGGGACAGGACGCGAGGGAAGGAAGGGAGGGAAGGAAAGGTAACAGACACACCTGCAATTAGACAGATCATCATGGGAAGGCGTCAGGTACTGCTGCTAATGAGAAAGAGAGAGAGAGAGAGAGAGAGAGAGAGAGAGAGAGAGAGAGAGAGAGAGAGAGAGAGAGAGAGAGAGAGAGCTAGACAGACAGGAAGGTAGCATTTAGAAGAGAGAGAAAAAACAATTAAAAAACGGTAACAGAGAGAGAGAGAGAGAGAGAGAGAGAGAGAGAGAGAGAGGACAGACAGGTGAATGGGAGGAAGAAGGCCGTAGGGAAGGGGTAGCAAAGGGGAACAGGTAGATAATTACAGAGGCAGGTTGTCGGTGAGCAGGTGAGAGCTTAACACACACAGTAAATAATGACCGCGGCGGGACACAGAATACGAGAAAGAGAAGAAGGCAGAAAAAAATAACAGCTTTTCCAGGAACCAACACAGAGGACACGGATAAAAAAAAAAAACCAGCAGATAAAGAAAGAAAAGAAAAAAAAAAAAACAGTCGTAGAAAAGTGATATAAACAGTGAGAGGAAGCAGAGAGGCAGTAACAAGACAACAAAGGAGAGGAAGTATGTAGATAAAGAATAAAATAGAGAAGTGAAAAAAAAAAAACAACAACAACGACTGGAATGAATATAGGTTTTATATTTTCTTCTTTATTTTTTTTTTTATTTATCGTTTTTTTTCAATTTAATTTTCTTTCTCTTCTTCAATGCTCATATTCCCTCTTTCTCCTCTTCTGTTTATTGTTCTTCCTCATCCTCCTTTTTTCTTATAAGACAAAAACAGTGTAATAGACAACAACAGTGTAACATAAAGCAGTGTCATACAAGGCAATAACACTGTAGATAAAGAATAAATTAGAGAATTGGTCAAAAAAAAAGTGGAATGAAATTAAATCTTTATAAGTGACAAAAAATGAAATAAAGACCAATAACAGTGAAGAGAAAAAGAGAATAAAATAATGAAACAAAGAAGAGCTGGAGGACGAGGAGGGAAAGGAAGAAGGAAGAGAAGAAGAAGAAGAAGGAAGAGATCACAGTAATTTAAAAGTTAATAATCACAACACGAATAAAAGAAAGGGAATCAAGGAAAGAGAAAGAAAAAGACACTCAGAGATAAAGGAAGGAAGAGAAGAAGGAGGAGAGATAAAGAGGAAAAGGAAAAAGGAATCATTCAAAAGTTACTTATCACAATACGAAAAAAAAATGAAAGTGGAACCAAAGAAAAATATCAAAAGCCGACAGAGAGAAGAGAAGGAGGAGGAGGAGGAGGAGGAGGAGGAGGAGGAGGAGAGGAAGAGGAAAAGGAGGACGAAATCATTTAAAAGTTACTAATCACAATACGAAAAAAAAAAATGAGGGTGGAATCAAGAAAATAACAAATAACAAAAGCCGGCCAGAGAGAAGAGAAGGAGAAGGAGGAGGAGGAGGAGGTGAGATGAAGAAGAAGAGGAAGAGGAGGAGGG